>NC_132901.1:2514348-2691848 GCF_030463535.1 Salminus brasiliensis
TTTACATTACGTACAAAAGTACTTTATAATAACAGTAATTTCTAGTTTTAAAAAACACAATTTTATTTAATCAAATTAATACTTAAAATTGTATATTATATATTATATAAATATCTAAAATTAATAATTATATTATCATATAGAACGGTTTTGTAATAACATTAATATCCAGAATAATTTAAAATAGCAATATCCAGAACAAGATTCTAACAACATTTATAACATTTTATATATATATATATATATATATATATATATATATATATATATATAAATGTTAAAAACTTTTATATATAAACTTAATATTCTGAATGAATATATTATTATTATTATTATTATTTAAAATCATGATAATCTAATAACATTAAAAACAGACAGACAATAGTATTACAAGTAATTATTAAATTAATTAGTAATAACATAAATACAATAAAATAATAAGTTCCAATAAAATATCTATGATCGATTGATAATAATATTCATTTCCTAAATACATTTATGATGTATGCAATATCAAATTCTTAAAAATGAATATCCAGAATCATAATGAATTTATAATAACATTAATATAAGTAATAAAAAAACTTAATATTCATAATAGAAATATTATGCTATAATTTGTAATAACATAAATACTCAGAAATAATATTTAGTATTAAGTAAAATTAATCAAATCAAAAATAATGTTAATATACGTTTTTTACATAAAAAATATTATTAACAAATAATTATTAAAATTGAATTATTAATACATATATATTAATCATTACAATTAAAATTATTTGTTAATAATATTTTTTAAATATACTTTTTAAATATAAACAATATTATTCACAAATAATTATTAAATTTGAATTATTAATATATATATATAATTAAATTGTAACATTATTTGTTAAGAATATTATTTATTTTTAAAAAGTATATATATATAAAATATTTTAAATATTCAAGCTTAAATATGATCATATTGTGTTGTTTGGTGTGTTGATCATATTTAATCTGTACAGTATGAATCATGTTAATATAATAATAAGGCTGTTTTATTGATTCTGTAAGTAGGGGACTAATGGGAAATGCTCTTCAGCTTCAGCTTCATTGTGCTTTAATTACAGCCTTCTGGTCCCAGTAACACAGCCAGCAAGACCAGGGGCCCATCGCCAAGCAACCACAGCAACACAGCCAGCTCAGGCCTCCTGCTATTGTCCCCAGCCGGCCTCCTGGAGCCCTGCTTTACTGCCCAGTCCAGTCCCAAAAAGGCCCAACCGCCAGCAGGCCTCACAGCTGTGTTCCTCACCCTCACACCTCCACTACAGACATGGTTCTCACTAGAACCAAACCTAGAACCAGGGAGGAGTCTTTGTATGGAGGCTGGCTGATCAGGTGAAAACGCCAACATCCTGAGTGGCACCACCCATGGTGTGTTTCCAGCAAGGTGCTCCAGGAGGCGCTATTGGGGATCTTTTCTGCTCTTGCGCCATACCCCTTTCAGCCATAACATTAAAACCACCTGCTCAACACTACGTATCCCCCCCCCGGGCCTCCATCAGCATCCATGAGCCTTGGGTGCCCATGAACCTGTTGCCGGGTCACCTCTGGTCCTTCCTTGGAGCACTTTTGGCAGGTACTGACCAAACACTGCAACGTCTCCATGTGTCCAACAGCTGTAGTGGCACTGTGCCAAACGCACCCACGAGCCAGGTCAAAGGTGTAGTGTCCAGTGACCACTTATCCAGTGCCCGTGCGCAAAGACGCACGAAAAACAACCAAACGCCCTTTAAAGCACCGGTACAGAGCGTGCGTTTGGTCCGTGCGTAATTACGCAAGGCAATGCGTAATACCCGATCCCCGAGGCATTCGAATAAAGGCTAAACGCCAAACAGGGGTCACTTTGTGCTGGACACGTCAGTAGGGACAGTTCTACATTTCGTTTGACCCTGATTTACACGTGCAGAAATGAACCCTAGCTTTCAAGGACACCGTGTCATATGGATGTTTTCATGAAACCGGGGGTCTTGCTTTGCTCTGTGGCAAAAAAAAAAAAAAACAGTTATGTCATCTGCTCCGTTCAGAAAGCCCGTGCGTAAAACGCAAGCGCATGTTTACGCACGGTGCCACATGTTTACGCACGGTGCAAAGAAGCCCTACGTCCGCACAAATGTCAAAAGGGGAGCCCCGAATTCGTCCTTTAAACGTCCCCAAATCGTGGCACGAGCACTCATGGCGCGGAAGAGCCCGACCCCTTGCCCTCGGAAATTTATTCGCGCTCGGCTCCCGGTTCGACGTGCCAGCGCGTCCGTCAGCGCCGCGCTCTCGCGAGACCCGCCCTGGCTTTTATTAGAGGCGCTGAGCGGCGCGGTTCGTCCATTTGGACGGCGCTGGGAATCAGGGAGGGAGGCCTCTGCTGGATCTGTGTGTACTGACGTAATAGCCTGAGGAACCATGTCTGACGGGGTGGTGAGCTTCCTGAAGGACTTCTTGGCCGGTGGCATCGCCGCTGCCATCTCCAAGACGGCTGTAGCGCCCATTGAGAGAGTCAAGCTCTTGCTCCAGGTAAGACGGAGTGGTGTTCCCCTCTGGCTTTTATTCTAGGACTAGGACTAGGACTAGGTCTAGTTAAAGTACTTGTCATTTGAGTGGAGCCAAGAGCAGGTAGGACCTTCTCTTCATCAGCTAACGAGGTTCTGGTGAGGAATACCATGGCTTACCCTGTAGCCCTTATCCAGACGGCTCAAAAAGTACCATGCCACCATGCCACCGAAGAACCACGTCTGTAAAAGCGAGTGTGAGGTTTTAAGGTTCCTCATGGAACCAACATTGGGTTCTTCTATGGCATGGCTCAAAGCCCCCTTGGTAGGACCTTCAGGTTGAAGACTTTGCTGTGAGAAGCTTGGAGAATCTAAAAGTAGCTCCAGGTGTATGGAGGTCTAAGCAGTGGTGGAGGTGGTTTTCAGGGGTGTTTAGCCCTCAACTAGGGTGGCGTTCTGATCCAAGCCCGGTCAAGGTTCCAGCAAGAACTTGTCGTGGTTGTTCCCATTTCTTTCCAGTCACATTTAGCCTGCGAGCGGTCATGTGTGTTCAGACCAGTGAAGAACGTGTTTGGAGCTAAGAATAGTAAAGGGGTTTGCAACTCAATACTCCCGGCCACCCTGCCCCTCCTTACCTTACCCATCCCTAGCCGCCGTCTTACTCGTGCACGGGCAGATCTAATTCTTGGAACGAAAAAAAAGGGTAGCGGAGTCATTACCGCAGCAAAACTCGTCCCCGGAAGGTCAAACCGGCCTGAAGTGAAGTTCAGCTCCGCTCGCCTGGCCCAAGTTCATCAAGGTGCTCTGGAGATGCGGCGGTATTACCCCTATTTAGCTGGAGCAGGTGAAGCAGGTGAAGCAGGTTAGGGTGTGCACTGACGTCCGCAGGATGGCGGATCTCCTGGAAGAAGGGCAGGTGGCACCTGATATCCGATAGCAACTGTAGGAAAGTGAGTAGCGTAGGTCGTTGACCTGTGGCCATGTAGGAACCTCCATAGGCTGAACTGCAGCAATAATAAAAGGAAATTAATCAAGTGATTCAAAATCTAACACCGACTGTTCTGCCGCCAAAGGTCCAGCATGCCAGCAAACAGATCACGGCCGACATGCAGTACAAGGGCATCATCGACTGCACGATGAGGATCCCCAAGGAGCAGGGCTTCCTGTCCTTCTGGAGAGGCAACCTGGCCAACGTCATCAGGTACTTCCCCACGCAGGCCCTCAACTTCGCCTTCAAGGACAAGTACAAGAAGGTCTTCCTCGGCGGCGTGGACAAGAACACCCAGTTCTGGCGCTACTTTGCCGGTAACCTGGCCTCCGGCGGTGCCGCCGGCGCCACCTCCCTGTGCTTCGTCTACCCCCTGGACTTCGCCAGGACCAGGCTGGCCGCTGACATCGGCAAAGGGGCGGCAGAAAGAGAGTTCACTGGCCTTGGCAACTGCATCGCAAAGATCTTCAAGTCTGATGGCGTCAAGGGTCTCTACCTCGGCTTCAACGTGTCCGTCCAGGGCATCATCATCTACAGGGCCGCGTACTTCGGTATCTATGACACAGCTAAAGGTAAGGGGTCGTCCCAACTGTTTTTTTTTTTGGGGGGGGGGGTGTTGATGCTACACTGCAGACAATTCCAGCCATTCCAAAACTGATCCCGAGGTATTTCCAGACGGCCCATGATTTTGCCCTGTAGGTCTAGGATGCAGCAGAAATTTGGAAGGTCTGATGGTCCTTAAACATCGGACTGGGAAAGACTCCACAATGACCTGTTCGGTTCTTTTGCGAACATCTTAGCGAATGTATAAACACTAAGGCTCAACGGTGGTGGTGAACCTTGTCTTCCAGGCATGCTCCCAGACCCCAAGAACACGCACATCGTCATCAGCTGGATGATTGCCCAGACGGTCACCGCAGTGGCCGGCATCATCTCCTACCCCTTCGACACCGTCAGACGTCGTATGATGATGCAGTCAGGACGCAAAGGAGGTGAGCCAGGTTTCGTACAATACGGCACTGGTTCTCAACCGTAGTCCCAAAGTACCCCTGCCTTGCAACTCGGGAAATCCAGGGTTCCCATGCTGGTCCTCTATCCTTTCTAGACGTGGACCACGTAGGGGTCCTTGGGGGCTGCTTTGAGAACCAGAACCACTGCTCCAGGATACTCTGGAGACCAGGGTTGAGATGTCAGGGTTAACGTTTCTTTCTCCCAACAGCTGACATCATGTACAAGGGCACAATCGACTGCTGGAAGAGGATCACCAAGGACGAGGGTTCGAGGGCCTTCTTCAAGGGTGCTTGGTCTAACGTGCTCAGGGGCATGGGCGGAGCCTTCGTGCTTGTCCTCTACGACGAGATCAAGAAGTACACATAAACATTCTCCACCCGAAGCCGTCCCACCCAAAGGAGACCCTTAACACCATGTTTTTGTTGTCTTAATCGTGTACCGTGATACCACCACCCGCCGGAGGGAGCGAGGTAGATGCGCGTCCCGCTTTTAACCCATACCAGCCCAGATTGTGACGCATGTGTGAGTGTGCGAGAGAGCGAATGTGAGTGGCCACTTACTTTCATCACCCACTTCTAAACCTGTGTAAATATATTTGAAACCCCAACCACCGCACCTCAGACGATCTGGTCTGGTCCGTCTGGGCCGACCACCCTCGGTACGGTGGGATCTTTGAATTTGCGTTTTTGGGGGGTTTTCCATTTGTTGTTGTGTTCCATTTAGAAACCCCATGGTTGGCGCTCTGCACTGGAAGGTCGACTGTTCTCGTGGCGTTGTCCACCTTATACGTGTTCTTTTAATAAAAATAAAGACGAAAACACCACCTTTTCCTGGTTTTCCTTACTTGTAGAAGAGCTACGCTATTTGGACAAAAGTATTGGGACACCTGCTCATTCACCGCTTCCTTCTGATATCAGGGGCTTTCGGTCCTGCTTTTGTTGGAGGAACCGTCTCTACTGTCCAAGTAGGTAGACTCGCTACCAGAATTTGGAAAAGAACTGCTGTGAGGGTTTGATTGCATTAGTGAAGTTATGATGATCGGATGACGGATGACACCGCACCCCTTTCTAAGCTTCTAGTCCACGTCTGGCATTAGGCCTAGGCAATATTAGCCAATAGCTTCATTATTACATGCTGATCTGCTCCAGAGAGGCCTATTCGCAAGCTGTGCTATATTTGTTGCACGTTTGTAAAGCACCAATGAGTGCAAGTAGCTGAATGCATTCATATAGAAAGGGTGTCCACAAACTTTTTGACATATTGTGCACCGGTTTGGTGCCTAAACTTAGCTCCTTCGTCTTGCACCGGAGCGACGAGGCTCATGTTCCTGATAAGTCCAGGTCTTTTCCACCCAGTAATCCCAGTAAACAGGCTTGCTGATCCAGGAACCTAGCCAAAGCAGGACCTGTAAATCTAGGGAGCCCACCGGTTCTGAAATGTTTATTATTAACTAGCTCCGACATGAATCTGGACATGGGGCACATTTCCTCATTTAGAGTTGTCAACACAGAGGCAATACACCTAGTGGGTCAAACTGCAGATCAGACAATGCAATAGCCAGCCGCCGTCAGTGCATGCCAGCAATTACGGCCTCCGTCTGTCAGCAAGTGTGTACAAGTTAATGAGAGTCACAGAGGTCAGCGTGGTCTGGAGCGCCAACAGCCTTGACAAACCCATCCATCACAACAGGTGGAGAGACTGGGTATGTAGGAACTAGTGACTCTTGACCCTGTCCGGGGGGGGGGGGGGGGGGGGTACTCCTGACCATTGCGGGTAGGTTGCCTGATCGGGAAGCACATCATAAAAAAAAAATGAATGAATGAATGAATTATTTAATGACTGGCTTTTATTTTCACACAATATCAAATATATAATTTAATAAGTCCGTTAAACATCATCTTCATTATTCTCTCACCACATAGATGCTCTAACTCCAGCCGACACCAGAAGCTCACACTTTAAACTCTCAAATTTTCATAGATTTTAACTTCAAACACACCAAGAGTAAGGATAAAGGCTCTGTCGTGAGAGCTGCACGAAGATAGGCACTGGCTGTATATATATATATATATATATGCTATTGACGTTTCTACAACTGTTAGAGTGCAACGTACAGCGCTTTATAGCTAGGACCAATTAAAGCAGTGGTTCTCACTCCCCTAAGACTTGGACTAAGACTATAGATCACAGGTAGGATGCTGGAGGACCCCTGCTCTGAATAGTTGGACCAGGTGAGTTAAGGGTGGCAAGGGGTCGTCCAGGACCAGGGTTGGGTGGGTTGGGTTGGCTAAGCTACAGATACAGATGGTCACTCGCATTGTGCAGCCTGGGAACGGGAAGGTATCTTCTAGGTATGAAGGTGTCCTTCAACTAGTTTAGAAAACCTAGCAATGTCAACCTTCGAGACGTCCTGTTCCCCCCGAGACCTTCGTGAAGGTTTCGGGACCTACACTAGGAACAGCATGAGGCAACCTGAGGTTCAGGCTGGAGAAGTTTGAAATGTAAACGTCGAATACATTCAGAATTACTATGGATTACGAGATTAAGGTTTAAGGGTTAGCAGGAAGCTCTGGCAGGTTATTACCAGGATACGAACAGCTGCCAGCATTGGGTTTGCTTGTATGCTCAAAGATACCCTACCAACCAGTGCCACGAGTGTCCTACCTACAACAATCACATGGTCCTGCTGAGTTCTGCTGTCCCCCAGCACTGCTTCCTAGGTGGTAAAAAGGTCAATGGAAATAAAGGGTAAGACTTTATGGATGCGCTGGATTGTGGATCAGGACCAGGCAGGCCGAGGAGCTGTGGATCTGCTGGGCTTCGCTGTTTCAGGTCTGGCCTTGTGAGGACTGTTCGTACTGCAGGGTCTGGATCCCTTTCCTGTTGAATCCCAAAAAAAACATCAACAACATGGTGGACCGGGAATTCGTTTAAGACTGGCCCACTGGGATTAATGCCAAGGGACAATAATTGGAAAAGTGAGGAATGAGAGAGAGGGGGGGGATACCTGAAGAGGGTCTGGAAAGCTGGGCAGGTATCCCGAGGTATCCTGCTTGCCGCTGGTAGTCTGCTAGCTGCTCTGCTCGGGTCATTCCCGGGGTGGGCTTCACGGACTCCAGACGCCTCAGGAAGGCCTACCACACAACACAGGAGAATTTCATAGCCACTGACCACCTTTTCCACCAAACGGTAAAGAATAGAGGCGATACCCCCCACAATCCAAGCACCAAGCTCACAGGGGATTTCAGGATTTCAGGGGTCAGAGACCGTCCATAAGCCTGTCTCTCTTTACAGCCTGGACCATGACAGTCCATGACCCCGTGCTTATTGTAAATAGACTTGCGGTCTACTCTTCTAAAAACACGTCCACAAAGGACAACATATCCCAGCGGCTGGACCAAGCGGAGAAGGTCCGCAAGTCAGTTTAACGTGACCCATTGAAGGTATAAATAACCAGAGGCTCGGGATCAGAATGTCACCAGCAGGCATGCCTCCTCCAGACAGCGCGAGAAGTGCTTTGGAAACCCTACAGTAAGCAGAAAGCCGCGGAGAAAAGCCGCACTGGAAATAGAGCAAAGGTAAAGGCTCAAGGAGCTTCCATTGAGGGCATGAGGAACTTTGGGGAACCTTCAATGGAGCCCTGGTCTTGCAAGTCACCACGATTTCCTGATTTGGTGCCTAAAATAAAAAGGAGTAATATTATTAGACTGGCCAATCAATAGGCACTAGATGTCCAAAAGTTTGTGGACACCTTCTCTTTCATTGCATTAGCAGGCCCTGCTCTTCTAGGAAGGCTTTCCGATTCCTCGAGAGAGCATCAGTGAGGTCAGGTACAGATGTTGGATGGTCAGTTCTAGCATTCCAGAACTCCATCAGGCGTGGAGTGGAGCCTCCACTGATCCACAGCCCAAGGCTGGGAAGATTTACACCCCACGCTCGGCCCGGTGGCATGGTGACCCCGAGGTGCCGCCCTACTGTTCTATTGGCACCTGGAAAGGGTGTCTGGATACTTTTGGATGGCAAACTGCATCACAATGGCCGGACATGAGAAGAGCAAGAGAGAGAGATGAGCAGAGCTCGAAACCGAGAGCGTAAGAGTGTGTGTGTGTGTGTGTGTACGTCTAAGAGTGTGTGAAGGAAGGGCGTGAAAGTGGTCAGAGGGTGGATCAGGTTACTCCTCAGGACTAAGAATAGAGAGAGAGCGAGAGAGAGAGACAGTGAGAGAGCGAGAGAGAGAGAGAGAGAGACAGAGAGAGAGAGAGAGATTACCCCGAGGTTGGGTACAGTCTGTCCCAACCTCGCAGAGTCGCAGCACGAGACTCTCAGAGAACTTTCACACCGGCCCTAACCTTCACCCACCTCACTGCCTGAACACCACCCTAGACTACCTAGACTTCCAAAACCCCTAACAGTCAAAACCTGGTTATAACAGGTAATAATGCCGTTATTTAGCACTTATTTGCTCGTTTGTTTGTTTGTTTATTATTTATGGACTTCAATGAATAATGCCTGGTTTCTAATAATGCCCTGTTTCAGCAGTGCTGCATTTTAACAGCGGGCTCAGGTTGCCAGGTAACATGACGATCAAACATGCACTACATGGACAAAAGTATTGGGACACTTGCTCATTGACTGCAGTCATGGGTCTTAGTCTGTCCAGGGAAGAAGGCTAGGCTTTCCTATTCTATTGGCAGTACTTCTCTACAGGGACTAGACAAGCTAGATCAACATGAACCTACTGGCACCATGCTGCCTAATGCCAGGCCAGGCGTGAGCTAGAGGGGTATAAATCCCCCAGCAACTGAGCAGGCGTCCCAATACTTTTGTCCATAACCGGTATATGAGAAATATATGAAAATGATTAGTGTTACCTACGACAGCAAGGCAGTCACAAACATCTGGGCTTACATACAGGGTCTAACGGGGTTAAGCGGTCAGTGTGGAGTAGCAGTGGATTAGCTGTGAATGACCGCAGGGTGTGGAGGGCGAAGGGACGGACCACCCCCCCCCCCCACCCCACCTGTTTCTGCTCGTCTGCGAGTGTGAATGTGTCTCCGCTCTCAATCTGCAGCTCCTCGTCCACAAACGTCCCCCACATACGCTTGAGGACGTCCCCCATATCCGAGACCGGTGTAAAATAGGTATAACAACAGTGGCTAACTGCCCTGTGCACCAGCAACACCATTAGCCCATATGTGGCCCAAAACATGGAGCTAATAGCATGAGCTCCTAAAAATGGGAGCACTCAATGGGAGCAGTGAGGCGAGAGTCCCTCTAGTGGACGTTTAGGGACCAGTATGTCCCACAGTGCTTCCCACAGTTAGAGAGCTCTTATCATGGAATCAAAAGATTCACACGTTGGATCCCTGGTGATGCCACAGCCATCCGTCATCCGTCGGGTAGGGTAGTGTAGTGTAGGACGGCCCTCCCATCACCCCCTACCAATCACAAGCACAAGACTAGCCAGCATGGACGTCTGAAAGGTGACGTAGCAACTACCAAATCAGACTGACCAGGTTCTCTCGTTGGATGCGCTGTTGCTCCCGCTGCCTGTTGAGGGCGCTGTGGTAGAGGCGAGCGGTGGGCGGTCCGCCACGGTGGGTGGCGGCAGCAGCAGCAGCAGCAGCGTGGGCAGAGCCTCCGCTACGTGACCGCGGGGAAGTCCGAGAGGGACGAGAGAGCTCCCTGAGGAGGCGCTGGTTTTCGAGCTCGATCCGCCGCACCTCCTCGTTGGTGAAGGAGTAGTTCCTCCGGCGCCGGCTGCTGCAGCTGCTGGAGGTCACGCTGCTGGGGCTGGAGATGACCAACATGCTGTCCACCCGCCTCCCTGCACTCAGCACCGCTAGAGCGAGCGAGCAAAACAAGCTTCATTAGTGCGTAATCATGCTGATTCACCTGAACCTCAACACTGATGAGCCAAAACATTATGACCACCTGCCTAACATACTGCCACCGGGCCACCGAAGTAGCGACCTCTGCAAGACCTCGGAAGGCGGTAAATGTGGTAGGTTGTGAGGTGGACCTGCCCAGAGCTTGTTCCAGCACCTCCCCCAGGTGAACAGTACCCACATATCGGACCTGGCAACCTTCCCGGCCCAGCTCTTCACTTCACCAATAAGTGGTCATAATGTTTTGGCTCATCTGTGTACAGAATATCGGTGGTTCAGCTCTACTGATTAACGTGATCTGTATTACCGACCTGATCTCTCGTCTCCATCCGTGTCCGAGCTCCTCCTCTTTTCCGCATCCACTTCGGTAACCGACGGCTCCTCTGCAACAATCTCCTGCTGTTGCCCAGCAACTGTTACCGTGGGTTCAGTGAGCGAGGTCAGGTCGAACGACTGTCCTGGGCTAACGTCTGGGGTGGAGAGAGGAGTGACGTCCGTTACCGTGTCCTCGGACTCGCCCGTTTCTGACAGCTTAGCTCTCTCTCTGTGATTGGCCGAACTCGGGCGAGAACGACGGCGTGGTGAAGTAGTCGCCTTGGAAACCGAGGGTTTGTGCGATGGGCTGGGGCTTCTCCCATCACTGCTGCGCGAGCTTTCGTATTCGGATGAGGTGGATGATGATGATGACGACGAGCGGCTGCGGTTCCCCGACTTTCCCGGGGACTTCCTGGAAGTTTCGGAAGGCCGCTTTGAGAGTGGACGTTCCGGACGTTCCGGACGTTCTGGACGTGAGGAACGCCTCTCTCTTTCGTCGCTCTCACTCTCATCATCGTCGTTCCTCAAAACAGCCTCGTCTTCTCCTTCCTCGGCCGACGAATCCGAACGCGGCTCTACGGAAGAGTAGGAGCGGACGCTGGACGAGTCGTCCGACCGGCTGCCAGGCCTGGGCGGCGACGAGGACTTCCTGGAGGATGCGTCCGAGTCCTCTCTCCCAGACTCCGCCCCTTTTGTGTCTTTCCCAGCACTGTTCTCAGACGGATCCTCCTTCGCCCCATTCGTCCACTCGGACTCGGAGCGACCTTCAGGCTCCTTCTGAATGCGAAGGCCGGACAGATCTTCCTCCAGCGCTTCCCCTTTCACAACAGACTCCTCCGTCTCCACCCTTCCGTCCTCCATTTGAAGAGTCCCCGTCTCCTCCGGGTACTGGTGGACCACCTTCCCAGGCTCACCGTCGCTGTCGAAGAAGGAATGGTCCACCTCCCCCTCCAGCTCTTTTGGACTGAACATGGCTAGGTCCCTCTTCCTGACGGACCCTCATTCAACACTGGCTGAGGAAAGAAAGTCACGTTGTCTTGATTACCAAAAAAGGTGTAGGAACGGGCAACTCATCACAAATTAATCAAGAACCTCTCGTCATGTGACTCCTCCACGCCCCGTCCAGTCTGCAATGCAGAAGCAACGTGGAGAACCCTTTGAACCCTGGGTATTATTTTTGATTTATTAATCCCAAAGCAGAAACTACAGTGAATAATTTGGCTTAGCTCTTGCGGAGTCCCACAGGGCTCGGTTTTAGGGCCTCTGACAATGATGTTAAATATGACAGTAATGCAGTTCTGAACATGTGGGGAAAGATTCGGAGGTAACAAACCGGGTCTCAGAGGTTCCACCGTTAGGAAATGATGGAATTTTCTAATTCCTAAAACCAAATCCAACCAAAACAGATCTGACCCCTCGAAGCCCTGAGGAATGCAGCACCAAGATCTGGCAGCAGGTTGCATCCTGCAACTTGTGAGGTTGGTGGGACCTCCATACGCATCCGTGAGCCCATGTCGCCCCACAAGACCTGGTCCAGTCCGACTACACTAACCACACTTGGTCTTGGAGGTCTTGGAGGCCTTGGAGGCCTCGGAGGTGACTGCTGACCTCCACCCAGTACCTCTGGTAGGGGTTAACATCTCCAGCATCTAGTGGAAAGCCTTTAATCAGAAGAGGAGTTAGCTAATAGCACTCTGTGGACCTTCTGGACTGGAGCTGAGAAGCACAGGTTTAATTAGACTGAGGGAAAGTGAACCATGACAGCTCTCTGAAGCAAAACCCATGGGACTGGTTTCCATGTTGGTGGAAATGCAGGTAGACAGGAGACAGGTTGGCTGGATACATGGGGTTTAAATACTGTAAATAATTATTTTTAATTATGTCGAGATGTTTGTGAGGTTTTTAACGTCTTAGCTGCTCTAAAACATGCTGGAATTGCCTCAAATTCGCCTTCATGCTGGAACTTTTCCGTTCCACCTTAAATGGTGCAGCAGTTACATTCTGGCGCCTGAGGCGCCAGAATGTAACTGCTGCACCATTTAAGGTGGAACGGAAAAGTTCCAGCATGAAGGCGAATTTGAGGCATTTTCAGCCTAATTTTAAAAAACAGTGACCCAAACAACATTATAACATTCATATTAAAACATCTACCTCATAAAAACCTCCAAAACGCGGCATAAATGACGATAAAACAGCAACAAAACCCACCAAAGCTATCAAACCCCTCACCTTCCACTCTCAGACCCTCAGCCCAGACGTGCTGTCATGCCCAGCTCCGAGGAAGGGCCGTGAAAGCTGTCCATTTGGGCTCGGTTCTCCTCAGGAAACAGCTCGGATGTGCAGAACCGTCCGTTCACTAACCAGCGCTAGCTTAGCTTAGCCTAGCCTAGCCTAGCCTAGCGTGCTAACTCTCAGCGCAGAAGAGTGTGTGGGTTGTCTAGCTACGGTAACTAAGCAACGTCACTTCCCTAGACCTTGTGTTTTGAGTGTGTGTGTGTGTGTGTTTATTATTATTATTATTATTATTATTATGAATATATGTGCAGATATTATGTCATAGCCACGAATTAGGTTCTAGTGGCCACAAAATGATATGTTGAGGTCATGAAAGATTATACTGAGAGCACAAGATAATATAACGAGGCCACAAATTAATATATTAAAGCTGCAAGTAAATATATTGAGGCCGCAAATTAATATGAGGCCACAAAATAATATATTGAGGCCACAAGATGACATATTGAGGCCACAAATTAATATATTAAAGCTGCAAATAAATATATTGAGGCCACAAGATAATATAGCAAGGCAGAACATTCATTTATTAAGGTCATAAATAAGTATAACGAGGCCACAATATAATATATTGAGGCCACAAGATAACATATTGAGGCCACAAATTAATATATTAAAGCTGCAAATAAATATATTGAGGCCACAAATTAATATGAGGCCACAATATGATATATTGAGGCCACAAGATAATATAATGAGACCACAAGGTATTCTATTGAGGCCACAAGATAAAACCTTGAGGCCACAAATTAATATATTAAAGCTGCAAATAAATATATTGAGGCCGCAAATTAATATGAGGCCACAAAATAATATATTGAGGCCACAAGATGACATATTGAGGCCACAAATTAATATATTAAGGCTGCAAATAAATATATTGAGGCCACAAATTAATATGAGGCCACAATATAATATATTGAGGCCACAAGATGACATATTGAGGCCACAAATTAATATATTAAAGCTGCAAATAAATATATTGAGGCCACAAATTAATATGAGGCCACAATATGATATATTGAGGCCACAAGATAATATAATAAGACCACAAGGTATTCTATTGAGGCCACAAGATAAAACCTTGAGGCCACAAATTAATATATTAAAGCTGCAAATAAATATATTGAGGCCGCAAATTAATATGAGGCCGCAAATTAATATGAGGCCACAATATAATATATAGAGGCCACAAGATAACATATTGAGGCCACAAGATGACATATTGAGGCCACAAATTAATATATTAAGGCTGCAAATAAATATATTGAGGCCGCAAATTAATATGAGGCCACAAAATAATATATTGAGGCCACAAGATGACATATTGAGGCCACAAATTAATATATTAAGGCTGCAAATAAATATATTGAGGCCACAAATTAATATGAGGCCACAATATAATATATTGAGGCCACAAGATGACATATTGAGGTCACAAATTAATATATTAAAGCTGCAAATAAATATATTGAGGCCACAAGATAATATAACGAGGCAGAACATTCATTTATTAAGGTCATAAATAAGTATAACGAGGCCACAATGTAATATATTGAGGCCCCAAATTAATATGAGGCCGCAAAATAATATATTGAGGCCACAAGATAACATATTGAGGCCACAAATTAATATATTAAAGCTGCAAATAAATATATTGAGGCCGCAAATTAATATGAGGCCACAATATAATATATAGAGGCCACAAGATAACATATTAAGGCCACAAGATAACATATTGAGGCCACAAATTAATATATTAAAGCTGCAAATAAATATATTGATGCCACAAGATAATATATAGAGGCCACAAATTAATATATTAAAGCTGCAAATAAATATATTGAGGCCGCAAATTAATATGAGGCCACAATATAATATATAGAGGCCACAAGATAACATATTAAGGCCACAAGATAACATATTGAGGCCACAAATTAATATATTAAAGCTGCAAATAAATATATTGATGCCACAAGATAATATATAGAGGCCACAAATTAATATATTAAAGCTGCAAATAAATATATTGAGGCCGCAAATTATTATGAGGCCACAAGATAATATATTGAGCCCACAAGATAACACCTTGAGGTCACAAATTAACATATTAAAACTGCAAATAAATATATTAAGGTGCAAATTAATGAGGCCACATTATAATATATTGAGGCCACAAGGTCATATATTCAGGTCACAAGATAACATATTGAGGCCACAAATTAATATAATAAAGCTGCAAATAAATATTTTGAGGCTGCAAATTATTATGAGGCCACAACAAAATATATTGAGGCCACAAGATAAGATATTGAGGCCACAAATGAATATATTTAGATCACAAGATAACACATTGAGGTCATAAATTAATATAATAAAGCCGCAAATAACAAATATTGAGGCCACAAATTAATATATTAAAGCTGCAAATAAGTATATTGAGGCCGCAAATTAATACGAGGTCACAGTATAATATATTGAGGCCACAAGATAATACATTGAGATCACAAATTAATATATCAAAGCCACACATTAATATGTTGAGGCAACAAAAATATAACCAGACCACAAGGTGATATTTTGAGGCCACAATTAAATATTATGAGGCCACATGATAACATATTGAGGTCACAAGGTAAAATGATGAGGCCACAAGATATATTATATTGAGGGCATACAAATTTATTCAGGCCACAAATAAATATACTGAGGCCACAAGATATTATAATGATATATTTATAGGCTATATTTAGGCTGCGAGATAAATTAATACAAACTTTTGGGGTCATTTGAAACAGAATTTGTGGCATCAATTTATTATTTTGTGGCCAATATATATCATCATATGTTCTCTTATGGCCTCATTGTATTATCTTGTGGCCAGACCTTTTAATGAACAACCACAATGTCTTAATTCTTCTTCTTAAAAAAGATGATGGTCTTTTTTTAAATATTCCTGTCACTCGTTTTACACATTAGACTTATTTATTAATACTGATACAGTTATTTACTGAGAACTGTTGCAATAAAACAAATGTGCTGTTTTGAACATCCAGCAGATGGTGCTGCATAGTAGCAGTTCTTTGATTCTCTACAAATTGAATAGACAAAAATGTTAAATGCAAACAAAATATAAAGTATCAAAATTCATTTACATCAAAAGCATATATATATTTTTTCTTTTTTTGCGCAATTACAAGAATAAAAGAAAAAATAAAACTAGAAAATCTAAGTAATATATATAAAAAATTATATATATACAATCTAGACCAATCTAAGATGTCATATATATATATATATGTCATCATACATATTATGACCAAAAAATCCACTTTACGATTTTTTTTGCACAATTAAAAGAATAAAAGAAAAATTAAAACTAGAAAATTGAAGTAATATATATAAAGAAATAAATAAATAATAAAAAATTATATATATATATGATTTTCCACTTCCGATTTTATTTTTTTGTTAATTTTTTTGAGCAATTAAAAGAATAAAAGAAAAATTAGACTAGAAAATCTAAGTAATATATAAAAAAATGTATGTATATATATATATATATATATAATACACTGCATTAGCATAGCATATAATGCTAAAATCATACAAACATAAAAGAAACACCCATGGGCCAAAACTGTCACATACAATGTGACTTAGCATTTAGCAGTTAGCATTTGGATGTAGTCCACTGAGCTCCAGTATTAGCCCTTTAATATAGTTCATTAATATTTGGACACGGTACCCCGTGCTGGTTTATGCTATTAGCTAAGTTAATAGTAGCAAACACACAATGTGCACCAACGTAGCCTCCTAGCGACCCACCACACCTGGGCAGGGTTCGAGCAAGCTCAGAAAAGTGAAGTGTTAGCAACGTTAGCATTTGGCCTGGGTCTAATCCCAGCATTAGGTCAGGACTGCGCTCGGCTACGTGCTGAGTCTGCATGCTTGGCCCGAAGGGTCCAGGCACGGGGCCAGGTCCTGCTGGACGGT
Organism: Salminus brasiliensis; assembly: GCF_030463535.1. Taxonomy (NCBI): domain Eukaryota; kingdom Metazoa; phylum Chordata; class Actinopteri; order Characiformes; family Bryconidae; genus Salminus; species Salminus brasiliensis. The sequence continues at coordinate 2,531,370 of NC_132901.1, forward strand.
GGGCATAGAGCACATAGTGGGCATAGAGCACCACCCCTCCACGACCACCCTCTCGGGCTATTGTGCACATTGCCCTGGCACAGTGTTTAGGGGATGCCAGCTTGCCTCAGCAAGGGAGGCCACCAAATATAGCTTCCCATCCAGGACAGGTGGTCCCTAGTGCGCCCTCTGGTGGTCCCTAGTGTGCCCTCTGGTGGTCCAATATGGCACTGAAGGGAAATCTGGGAATTCCACTAAAATTTTAATATATTAATAAAAAGCAGCATATCTCCCAGCCTGCAGCGGATAAACCCCGCCCACTTTCAGAATGAAGCTCAGTGCAGCCAATCAGAAAAGGGCTCATTTACATATATAACAATATATATAACAATCATGTTCAAATGCTGGTCCATCCCCGTGACCAGCATGACCAGCATCACCGAACAAGTCAACCAATATGACCAAAGTTGGTGACCAGTATAACCAGTAGATGACCGACGATGAAGCTAGTCAACCAGCTTGACCAGTATGACCAGGCTGACCAAGCTAGTCAACTAGTTTGACCCACAGCTGGTTCAGCAGTAAGCTAGTCAACCTGCATGACCGTACTGGTAAACCCCCCCTTATCACACTGGCCCACCAGTATGACCAGCTTGACCAGACTTGTCGACCAACCAACATGTCCAAGTCATGCTGACCAGTATAGTGACCAATGTGGTGAAGCTGGTCGTACTGATGGACCAGTGTGATGAGGCTAGTCATGGTGGTTGGATAACCATGAAACCAGTTACCAGTTAGTTGGTTACGCTGGTTTCCCAGTTTGGTCAGGTTGGTCATACTAGCTGACTAGCATGGCAAGGACGGTGATGCTGGGCCCGCTGGTTGGCTAGCTTGGTCGGGTTGGTCATGCTAATTGACCAGCTTGGTCATACTGGTTGACTAGGATGGTGAGGCTGGTCATACTGGTGTACCAGTATGATAAGGCTGGACGTAGTGATGGACCACTGTGACGAGGCTAGTCATGCTGGTTGATGACCACAAAGCTAAGACCATCTGAAACCAGTTACCAGCAAAAGCTTCATTTTTGGGACTAGGTTGGTTACGCTGGTTTCCCAGTTTGGTCATGGTCCTGGTCATACTGGTGGACCCATGCTGGTTGGCTAGCTTGGTCAGGTTGGTCATGCCATACTGGTTGGTCATGCTAATTGACCGGCTTGGCCATACTGGTTGACTAGTGTGGTGAGGCTGGTCATACTGGTGGATGACCACATGGCATCCCCCATGATACACTGCGGGACCCCAGACTTCATCAGCTCGGCTGTTTTCATCACCCTGCGCGCTCCCCACCCGCGCTCCTGCGTACGTGTGAACCCGCACAGCTCCACCGCTCGCGTGCACGCGCATTTGTACAGAGCCTCGCGGTCACGTGGTTCTGAGGCGCTGCGAATAAAGCGGAGGGCAGCGGAGCCGCCTGAGGAGAGCTGAGGGGGTCTGAGGGGGTCTGAGGAGGTCTGAGGAGCGGCTGCAGGAGGTCTGAGGAGGTCTGAGGGGGGATTTCTGCTGTGGAGATGTTTCTGCTGGAACCAGAGACGGTAAGTCCGGGAAATCTGCAGTTTCTCCCTCCATTACACTGGTTACAGTGAGATGTGGAGCTGTGGAGCTGTGATGACCTGCGAGCAGAAACGTCCGAAAAACACTGAAATTACTGTTAATATTATTATTAGTGATATTTCTAACCGTGCACGAATAAGACACACTTGCATGCATCCTTAATGCGACGCTGGCTAATATTCAGCGCATTTCTGTGTTAAAATGTCAGTTTATTAATTAATTACACCATTATATCTATTTTATCTCATATTAACTGATATATTAAAATATGTTTAGTTTTGTTTAACTCAAATTAAATATCAATATCTATCAGAAATATGTTTAAATAAATATTTATTCCTCAGTAATGGACTTTTATTCTGTAAACAAGGCTGACTCACAACTGAATGTCCTTAGTGCTACACTGGCAAATATTTAGAATATTTTGGGTGAAAATCTTAGTTTATTAATTCATTACACAATTATATTTATTAACTGATATTAAATATATCAAAATAAGTCTGAGTAAATACTGTTTTTCCTCAGTAATGGACTTTTATTCTGTAAGTAAGTCTTGACTGATATGTCCTTAGTGCGACGCTGGCTAATATTCAACAGATTCTTATTCAAAATGTTTTTTTTTCGTAATTACACGATAATAGCTTTTCACCTGATATGAAATCTATCAAAATATGTTAAATAAATGCTGTTCTCCCTCATTTGTCCTGTAAATAAATAAATAAGACACAGTTGTATGTCCTTAGTGCGACACTGACAGCTATTCTGCATATATATATATAAAAATATAAAAAATATATATATATAAAAATATATTTCGATCATTTCTGCTGGTGCTCAGTAATGTCATTTTATTCTGTAATTATATGTCCATAGTGTGACACTGCCAAATAGTCAGCGTATTTTGGGGTTAAAATAGCATTTTTTTCAGGAATTACACAATCATATCTTTAGAATTTAAAATGATATTTAATAACTGATGTTAAATGTATTAAAATATGTTCAAATAAATGCTGTTTTCCCTCAGTAATGACATTTGTTCTGTAAACAAGTCTGACTCACTTGTATGTTTAAACCAGTACTGCCGTTGCTTAGTTATGTCATTTTATTCTGCAATTATACGTCCTTACTGCGACACTGACAAATATTCAGCATATTCTCTTGTTACAATGCCAATTAATTAATGAATTGCACGGTTATATCTATTCAAGTGATATTAAAAATATATAAAAATATGTTTAAATAAGTGCTATTTTCCCTCAGCAGTGTCAGTTTTCCTGTAAATAAGCAAATTAGACACACCTGTATGTCCTTAGTGCGACACTGACAGATATTCAGCGTATTTTTGGGGTTAAAATGCCAGTTAATTCATGAGTTATGCAATTATTTCTATTCAGCTGATATTTAATATATCAAAATATGTTTAAATAAATACTGTTTTTCCTCAGTAATGGAATTTGATTCTGTAAATAAGTCTGACTCACAACTGTATGTCCTTAGTGTGACATTAATAATATTAATGAGTGTGACACTAATGAATATTTTGGGTTAAAATCTCAGTTTATTAACTAATTACACAATTATATTTATTAACGGATATTAAATATATTGAAATATGTGAACTAAATACTATTTTTCCTCAGTAATGGACTTTTATTCTGTAAATAAGTCTTGACTGATATATCCTTAGTGCGACACTGTCTTCTATTCAGCACATTTCTGGGTTAAAATGTCAGTTTATTAATTAATTATATAATTATATATATTTTTAACTGATATATCAAAATATATATATATTTTTTTTTTACTCAAATTAAATATCAATATCTATCAGAAATACGTTTAAATAAATATTTGTTCCTCAGTAATGGACTTTTATTCTGTAAACAAGTCTGACTCACAAATGTATGTCCTTAGTGCTACACTGGCAAATATTCTGAATATTTTGGGTGTAAATCTTAGTTTATTAATTAATTGCACAAATTCTTTTAACTGATATTAAATATTTAAAATGTTTTGCCTCAGCAGTGTCTTTTCTTCTGTACATTAATCTGACCCATATGTCCAGGAACGAGCTGGTGGCCGAGCGCCTGGTAAACGAATTAACTGGAGGTGGCCGTTGTGTTTCTCCTCAGATGTTATGCGCGAGCAGTCTCCTGGAGGCCGGCTCGGCGGTGAACGGGGGCGAGGATGCTTCCGGCCAGTCTCCGGCACATGTGGCGGCCTGCGGCAGGGAGGCCTTCTGCTTGCTCTGGCTGCTTCACACGGGTGCAGATCCCAACCAGCAGGTAAAGACACTAGACTAGATTTGGCTTAGTGAACCCAGGTACCCTGTTACTGATAACCCAGGGCTTTAAGCACTGAGCCAGGTCTGCTAATAACCCTAGTAGTAGAGGAAGTAGTATGACGACTCATGACGGATTCCGGTGCCTCTTCTTGTTTTAGGACTCCTTTGGGGAAACCCCGGTCCATAAAGCAGCCCGAGCAGGAAGTCTGGAGTGCATCAGCGTTCTGGTGGCCAGCGATGCGCAACTGGAGTAAGTTATGCTTGTTCTGAAGGTCCCGAATCCAGAATACACTCGGCGGACACTCGCTAGGAGTGTTTTTGAAGCTGTTATGAAACCGAATAGCTGGCAACCTAAATATAGAAAGGCACCTGGGGAACTTTAGGCAATTACGAGTGATGATACGATGATTACCCACCAGTTTCTGCTTCCCTTGAGGGTTTTGAGGGACCTGGCAACCCTAACGTAAACGTGACTGTTGGCTGCGTCCCAAATCACACAGGTCTGATGGTGGGTAGTGTTGAAACACTGTATAGTAGTGTGGGAGAGGGTGGTTTGGGACACAGCCCCGCTAAGCTAAAGCACAGAAATGGACGTGGGTTGGTTGGAGTGACCCCATGCCCACCTAGGTCGAATCCCGGACATGCTGCTAGCCATCAGCAGCACAATTGGCCTAGCTCTAGCTCTCGCTCCATGGCGGGTAGATGACGCTGCAACATGGGCCGGCACTGGCGTCTGCTGGCCGATGCTTCAGAGCCGGGTAGCCCATCTCCTGAAATCCTCTAGCCCTAGGTCTGGAAGGTCCAGTCCATTTCGTAGAATTGCTAGAAAGACAAATAACCCCCGTGGTTGACTGCAGGAGACTCAGGAGGGGTGATGCAGTGACCCCTGCACTAATATGACCTTCATTGGACCTTCCTGGGTCTGATCCGTTTGTTCGGTACTAAACCTCCTTGTTCGCTTTCCAGGATCCGCAACAGCGAGGGCCTCACGGCGGAGGACGTGGCCTGGTCGGCAGGCCGGGAAAACTGCGGGAGGCTTTTGCGCACGCTCCGGAATAACGTCCAGCCGCTGACCTGCACCGCACCTGGGCGCAAACGGGCGAGGGAGCACGCGAGCCTGGACGCGGTGGACGGAAAGAAAGCGAAGGACCGGTGAAGGCGAGAGGAGGAGAAAGAGGAGCTTGCTGAACTGTCCAGGCAAAGACGAGACGGCGAGCAGGTGGGCAGGTGTCTACTTGTGACCCACCCGAATGGACTCGCCTGTCGAAGGCTTGGGCCGGCGTTCCCAGACGCATTGATTGAAGCCCATTGAGCTGCGGTGACCACGGCTGAGGCTTAGGCTTCATCTGGCTCTCGCCTGAATCACGGAACTGCAGTGGAGTCCATGGTGGGCCAATCGGAGACCTGTCCTGGAATCCAGACAGACCCAGCGTCCCAAAGCTTGGCATCATGGATTGATCACTGCAGTTGTTTTATTAAATTAGAGCCTGACTGCACTATTAGCAGGGTTGCCAGATTGTTGCTTCCTCAGAAACTGGGGGAGAAACCTGAAGATGCAGCTGTTGGCGGACAAAAACGTTGCAGGGGGCCAGATGGTCCTGATGCTGAATATCTGGCAACCTGAGTACAGACAGGCACCTAGTAACAGGAGGCAGACGTCCACCAACGTTTTTAAGAGAGATTACCCACCAGTTTCTGCTTCTGGTGGGTGGATGTTAAGCACGATTTTGGCTGGAGAGTTTTGAGGGATCTGGCAACCCTGTAATTGGAACCTATTAGCGGCTTTCAAACTGGGACAGACTGGATGAGCAGCTACACTGTATGTGAACCATGCTGCTGGCATCTGCAGACCCAGTTCAGTCTGTGGTGTGAATTAGGTCATTAGGTTAGGTTATTGTAGATGGTGCAGATGGTGGTGGTGGTGGTGGTGCACTTCATGGCTCATTCTGGTTGGTGCAGATGGTGCTGGTGTTCAAAGGTTGACAACACAAACTTGGAAACGTTGATTTTTTTTTATTATTATTATTGTCATTTTTTAGGTTCTTACACAATTGTATCTTACAATCTTTGGACCTGTTATAGTTTACAGTAAAGATTTTGTAAAGTGTTTGTAAAGTCTGCTGTAAATGAGGCATGTTGGTTCTGTACTTGTGTCTTCCCACAATAAAGCTGTCTTTAATATGTGAGTGTGTTTTGATCAGGGACCTGCCGAGGGGTCGAGACCCTCAGACGGTTTTCGGAGTCTGAGGGAGGCAGAGGTTATAGTAGGCGTTCTGGTCCCAGAATTCAGGTCCTTTCCATCCACACCAGCCCTGGAAGTCAGAACACACACAGTCAGCAAGAGACTCACACACACATCTAACTGGCTTAAGTTAGCAATTAGCCTTAAGCTATTGACAATGTGTGCTGCTGTTGTTAAAAACACCAACATTAGTAATGATTCTTAAGCTAGTAAAAAGTTTACAGTTAAATTAGCTGTAAATGTTTAACACAGAAAAACGTTTACAATAAAATTTGCTGTAATTTTCGAAGCTTGAAAAGTTTACTGTTAAATTAGCTGTCCTTTTTTTACACTAGTAAAGTTTACTGTTAATCTAGTTGCAATTGTTTAAGCTAGAAAAAATTGACAGGTAAATTAGTTGTAAATGTTTAAGCTAGTAAAAAGTTTAGTTAAATAAGCTGTAATGCTGTATGCTAGTAAAGTTTACAGTTAAATTAGCTGTAAATGTTTAACACAGAAAAACGTTTACAATAAAATTAGCTGTAATTTTCGAAGCTTGAAAAGTTTACTGTTAAATTAGCTGTCCTTTTTTTACACTAGTAAAGTTTACTGTTAAACTAGTTGCAATTGTTTAAGCTAGAAAAAATTGACAGGTAAATTAGTTGTAAATGTTTAAGCTAGTAAAAAGTTTAGTTAAATTAGCTGTAATGCTGTATGCTAGTAAAGTTTACAGTTAAATTAGTTGTAAATGTTTAAGCTAGTAAAAGGTTTAGTTAAATTAGCTGTAATTTTGTACGCTAGTAAAGCTTACGGTTAAACTAGTTGTAAATGTTTAAGCCAAAAACAAGTTTATAGTTAAATTAGCTGTAATGCTGTATGGTAGTAAAGTTTACAGTTAAATTAGTTGTAAACGTTTAAGCTAGTAAAAAGTTTAGTTAAATTAGCTGTACTTTTGTACGCTAGTAAAGATTACAGTTAAATTAGTTGTAAATGCTTAGACTAGTAACTTATTAGTATTGATCATTCTAATCATTCATGATCCAGTTTTTATTCGTAGGGAGGTTTACTCTTAAACTAGTCATAATCCCTGAACAAGTAAACAGTTTACTCCTAAACTAATAAAGTTAACTCTTTAATGAGTCATGATCATTAAATTTAGCAGAAGGTTATTAAGTCAAAACTTAATAATGATAAGGTTATTAACAAGCCAAACAGTAATAACCCTCAGCCTAACATAATAAGCTAATAAGCATTTATTTAGTTGTTTGCACGTTATTTAGTAAGTCCTAAATTAGTAATGTCTCAGTTTAGCAATGCAATTAGCCCAAAGTTTTCAATAAGTATTAAATTACTAAAATAGTTTACACTTCATTTAGTACTAGGATAATAGTAATAAGTCTTAAATAACAAAATATTCTGGTTGTACTGGGACAGGTTTTGGGTTTTTTTTTTTAACGCTGCTTTATCAAGATCTAAATTTACTTATCTTTAAAACCTCTGTCGTTCCTCCCTTCCAAGAGGGGGCATACTGGCGCACACCATCTTGGGCGTGGCCTAAAATAATTTGGTTCATATTCTTTAAGACTTCAACTAGTAATAAATCTTATCCTAAAAATAGTAATAATCCTTAATTTAGTAATAAGGTTTATAACATTTGTCATAATTCCTAAATTAGTAATAATGTTTAGCCTTAAATTAGTAGCAATTGTCAATTTAATAATATATCTTATTAAATTAGTCATAATCATTAACTCAGTAACTCATTCATAATTTAGTCAAAATCTCTAAATTAGTAATAATCCTCATTTTATCAGTAATAAAGAATATCATTACACTGTTAGCAATCCTTAAATTAGTAATAATGTTTATCCTTAAATTAGTAATAATCGTCAATTTAGTAATACAGCTCATTACATTTAGTCATAATCATGAACTCAGTAATAAGGTTTATTCATAATTTAGTCATAAACCTTAAATTAGTAATAAAGCTTATCCTTAAATTTGTAGTAATGCTCAAATGAGTAATAAATTTGATAGTTAAATCAGTAATATTCATCAATTTAGTAATAAAGCTTATTAAATTAGCCATAATCATTAACTCAGGAATAAGGTTTATTCAAAATTAAGTCATAAACCTTAAATTAGTAATAATCCTCATTTTAGTAATAAACTTGATCATTACATTGTTAGTAATCCTTAAATTAGTAATAATCCTTAATTTGGTATTAAGGCTTATTCTTAAATTATTCATAATCCACAACCAATAATTTAGTCATACTGTTATTAAAAACAGAGTAATAAGATCAATCTTAATCTTAATCCCTTCATCTAGTAATAAAGTTTGGTTTTGAATTCATTAATTAATTCATTAATTAATTAGTAAAATGCCTTAATAAAGTTCAATAATCAAATTTAAGTCAGTAATGCTCCTTAAATTAGCCTGAAATCTTTACCCCAGCTACTTCCATTCAGTGCTTCAGGAATAAAAATAGGGCCGTGTCCCTTTAAGCGTCTCTGTGTGTGTGTGTGTGTGTGTGTGTGTGTGTGTGTGTGTGTAAAGGGCAGGCAGTTACAGATCAGGGTTTGCTGAGCCCTGGCACTGAGCGCCTGTTAAAGTGAAACCGGAGGCAGGGCTGTTTCCGGGCCTGCTGGTGCAACGGCATGGTTTCTCGGCCACGTTTCTGCTTCCTGCTGACGGCGCGCAGGACGAGGGCCACCAGTCCACCGGCGCGTCCTCGGACGAGCAGTCCAACAGCGCTACTGTGGCATTAGCAGGGCCTGGCTGACGGCTAGTCCAACAGCGCTACTGTGGCATTAGCACAGCCTGGCTGACGGCTAGTCCAACAGCGCTACCGTGGCATTAGCAGGGCCTGGCTGACGGCTAGTCCAACAGCGCTACTGTGGCATTAGCACAGCCTGGCTGACGGCTAGTCCAACAGCGCTACCGTGGCATTAGCAGGGCCTGGCTGACGGCTAGTCCAACAGCGCTACTGTGGCATTAGCACAGCCTGGCTGACGGCTAGTCCAACAGCGCTACCGTGGCATTAGCAGGGCCTGGCTGAGGGCTAGTCCAACAGCGCTACTGTGGCATTAGCACAGCCTGGCTGACGGCTAGTCCAACAGCGCTACCGTGGCATTAGCAGGGCCTGGCTGACGGCTAGTCCAACAGCGCTACCGTGGCATTAGCAGGGCCTGGCTGACGGCTAGTCCAACAGCGCTACCGTGGCATTAGCAGGGCCTGGCTGACGGCTAGTCCAACAGCGCTACCGTGGCATTAGCAGGGCCTGGCTGACGGCTAGTCCAACAGCGCTACCGTGGCATTAGCAGGGCCTGGCTGACGGCTAGTCCAACAGCGCTACCGTGGCATTAGCAGGGCCTGGCTGACGGCTAGTCCAACAGCGCTACTGTGGCATTAGCAGGGCCTGGCTGACGGCTAGTCCAACAGCGCTACCGTGGCATTAGCAGGGCCTGGCTGACGGCTAGTCCAACAGCGCTACTGTGGCATTAGCAGGGCCTGGCTGACGGCTAGTCCAACAGCGCTACTGTGGCATTAGCAGGGCCTGGCTGACGGCTAGTCCAACAGCGCTACCGTGGCATTAGCAGGGCCTGGCTGACGGCTACGAACACTTTCGTTTACGGACCAGCTGTGACGCTGCTTTTAGAGATCGTCAGCTTGTCCAGAACAGGGCGTTTCACACCAAACCCACTCTGAATGGATTAATGTACCTCTTAACCATTAAATCGGGCAGAACTTTTGACAGATCTGAAAACATCTGGATACATTTGAAACGTCCAAAAGTGCTAAAAAATGTCCAGAATTGATTTCCAAATATTTACAAAAGCTGTAATTCATAACATTTGAATTCCAGAAGAGGCTTCTTGGGTGTAAAACGGGCGCACTGTGTTGGGAAGGAGGGGAAACTCCAACTCTGATTATGATCAGACGGCCTCTTATCTCCACAGCCTGTCACACTTACCCATTAACCCAGAAGCTTATCAGCTGCTACGTGCTTTCTGACCATTGCACCCTTTTCCGATTTCCCAGAATGCAAATAAGCATTACACCGAATTACACCGAACTCTAAATGACCCCCACTGACCTCACACGCTCTATTTACAAATCTGGGACAACCTACACGTTCAAAAGTTTGCGGACACCCCTTCTTATTAACGCGCGCTTGGTGGCGTCCAACCCCTTTGGCATGAGCTGGAGTGTCAGAGCTAATCTTCCAACCTGTCTACCACCAGACCCCACTGACTGTTCTAACGGCCCGAATGCAATCAGATCCTCCCCACGCCAGTGTCCCAACGTCTGACGGAAAGCTTTACTTCAGCTGAAGAGAGGCAGGAACCCCCGTCTAACATACACTGCACGTGAGATGAGGAGGCGTCCACAAACTTTTGTCCACAGCCGGACGGGTCGGCCGTACCTTGTCGGTGACGGTCTGCAGGTCCTCTCCGCCCGTGTAGTGTGGGTCCAGGATGAGGAAGCGGATCTGCCCGCTGATCTCGCTCCAGGCTACGCCCAGGATGGTGTGCGCCAGTACGCCCCCTCCTGGAAGGGAGGAAGGATAGAGGTTTATTTCTGGCTGAAGCAGTGTAAAAAAAAAACCCAAAATCTATCCCAGTGCAACCAGAACCCCTCCCAGTACAACCAGAATGTACCGGCATGTGGCTAAAATCTGGTCAGGGCACAGTCGGGCCAACGTGTCCAAAAGTATCCGGACAGAGAGCGAACCGATGCCAACCCTAGCTTCCGCTAATCAGCAGGGACACCTGCTGCAAGGTAGCCGAGAAACCTGCCTACTCACCAATCATTATGGGTGTCCCCATGGTCTCAAAGTGATTGGCCAGCTCCCGGCCTTTGGATGCCAGCTCGGACCCCCGACTAGAGCAGACAGGTTTAGATTAGACGAATCGGTTTGATCATCCCGAAGACAGTCACACACTCTTTCAACCCCACACACACACACACACACACACACAAACAGAAAGCAGACGGCACCTGACGAACAGGATCTTTGAGGTGACCCCCAGCAGCTGGTTGAGGACGGCCTGCACCTCTATGGAGCCGATCCACTGGCGAGAGCCCACAAAGGGGGGCTCCTTGTCTCCCACATCCACGAGAGCCTGACCAATACAAGCACAGACACAGAGACAGAGAAAGTGAGCAATAGGACGAGGATGGGAGGCCTGAAACGGGTGGTCCGGCTGTTACCTGTTGTATCTCGGTGTGGGTGGGCACCGCTCTGTCCGTGTAGCCCTGCTGCTGAAACCAGGAGCAGATGGTCTGGAGGGAGCGGTAGGCGCAGCCCCAGCCGTTATCGTCCACGCGGTCCTGCATGTAATGATGGTAGCTGTAGACACCCTTCACCACATACAACTGGGGGAAGAGGTGGAGGAGGGAGGAGTGAGGGGGGGTACAGAGAAAGAGCAGCTATTACTTATTAACTCTCGTTTCGAGACCCCACATTTACAACAAAGGAGCCTGGACCCAAACACTGTGCGTCATTGGTGTGGACGGTGCTTGGGCCCTGATAATTGCCACTGGTAATGCAATGTAAATGCCCATTAAAGAAAAAAAAAACCCACTACACTACGTGTCCAAATATTTGTGGACAACCCCTTCTTATGAATGTGCTTAGGTCCAGTCCCCGTAGAGAAGAAGTACTGCCAATTGAATAGAGGACCCCCCCTGGAGCCTATAGGCGCCATGCCTCCTAATGCATGGAGCTGTGGAGCAGTGGAAGAACTGTGCTCTCTGGAATGACGGATGGTGCTCCATCCGGTACTTTTGGATGGGATGAGTTGGATGAGGGGAGTAGGGGAGTAGGGGATAAGGTCAGCCAACGTCCTGACCTCACCAACGCAGCTCTTGTAGCCTAAATTCTTCCCTGGACAGGAGAGAGGAGTTCCTCCAAGAAAATACAATTGATTTTAGAAGAAGGTGTCCCAATAGTTTTGTCCAATATTCCAATACACAGGAATAATGATTCAATAATAATAATCAAGAGCGCAGCAGGTGGTCAGAGGGTGTTCCCGAAGAAGTGACCCATGTTCAGAATGTGCTCCGAAAAAGTTGATGGTCACGGCCACAAAAAAAAGGGCCTTGCATTTCTATTTCGCCCGTTTTTAATTTTTTGACATTGTGATATTGTCATACAGTGAGATTTAGTTCAGAACCATGACAATAAAAGTGTGTGTGTGTGTGTGTGTGTGTGTATGCATTTCCAAAAAGTCACCTTGGCATCCTCCACGCTGGGCGGGGTCAGGTGCGCGTGAGGATTGCGCAGGTAGCCGTCTTTATACGCCTCATCTGGGAAGTGAAACGCGTTGGCCCTCCGGAAACACGGCCTGTCGCTAGGCAACCCGTACTTCTGGTGCAGCTCCTGCATAAAAAGTAAACATTAAACATTAGACATTCGTTCGTTGCTATCTTGGTAGTGAATTGTCAACACAGGAGCGTGCAGCCCGGCGCTCAAACCCGCCAGAGTCAGACTGACCGCCCCCTGGCTCTTAAAGGGATGGCGAGAGACACGCTGATTGGTTTATCACTGCACGTTACGCCCAAAAAACAACAACAAAAACCCCCCACATCCATGATTAATTAAGAGACTCGGTACATGACTTTTATGCGTTTCGATCCGAGCAAGGTAAACTTTTCCCGTTGTTACCATAGCAAAGACACGCCGACACGCCCCCTAACTCAAAGCTGCTGGGGGGCTTTATACCCCCCCCTCTAGTCCACGCCTGGCCTGGCGTTCATGCCCATCTGCTCCAGAGTAGTCCTAATCTATTGGCAGCACTTCTCTACAGGGCCTAGACAAGCTGTCTGTGTGTGTGTGTGTATGTAGACGTGCATTTGTGCAGTCATTAGAAGGGGTGTCCACAAATATTTGGCCACCTTGGTTCTTCAGATGTTAAGACTTGGCTAATTAGCTAATGCTAATTTTGCTAAAGCGGACAGTCACGGATTAGTACTTAATTGGTGGCGGGTGGTTTTGCATTCATTGTTAGCAACATTAGCATGTTAGCATGTCTGTATGTCCTGGACGGCTTGGTTTTATCACCTCTCTCGCGGTCAGGAGCTGACTGTCTGGCACTCCCGCAGGGTAAACGACAGTGACCAGGAGGCCAGGAGGCTCGGGCAGCCGGAAGTGGAAAGGCTGGGGCACCAGCAGAGACGTGCCTTTCCTGTACTTCAGCACCGCCTCCTCCATGTCTGATAACTGGCTGCACAGCGCCCCCACCAGGCCTGCACACACACTGCAAAAGAAAAAGCACAAACACAGTCCCTGCGTTAGCCTCCTGGCAACTAATGGGAGCTTATGTACACCGATTAGCATGATGCTAATTGGCTAATCATGGGCCTAAATCGCCCCACTCTGACAGGACACGCAGGACAGGAAGTGGTGCGCTCACCGGCCGAGTGTGTCGTGTCCTGATGCGGAGAACACACAGTCTACACACACCGGCATCCTCGCGCAGTGCTGCGCTTTGGTTACCGTGCTGAGACTCGGAGCTCCGCTGTCCCCCGACTCGGTGACCTCCAACAGCAGCTTCAGGTTCACCACGGTCTGCAGAGAGCGAGCGAGAGTTAAAGAGAGAAAGAGAGAGAGAGAGAGAGAGAGAGAGAGAGAGAGAGAGAGAGAGAGAGAGAGAGATGTAGTCACAGAGAAATCAGCTTGCACACTATATGTCCAAAAGTTTGTGGACACCCCTTCTTATGAAGGCATTCAGCTACTTAGGGTTGCACCTGTTGCTGCTGATGCTACAGATATGCAAATGCATACACACACACACAAACAGCTTGTCCTGTACTGCCAATAGAATAGGACCCTCTGGAGCAGATGATTCTAACATGATGAACCTACTGGCACCAACAGGCCAGGCGTGGGCTAGAAGAGGGGTATGAAGCCCCGCTAGCATTGTGGAGCTGTGGAGCAGTGGAAGAACTGTGTTCTCTGGAATGATGGAGCGTACTGCACCATGCAGTACTTTCGGATGGGATGAGGTGGCGTGGTGATCGTCCGAACATCCTGACCTACCTCGCTCACCTCACTCTTGTCGCTGAGTGCAAGCAAATGCTCACAGCAATGCCCTGCTCCGAAATCTAGGACCCTGGACAGTAGAGACAGCTACTCCAACAAAAGCAGGATAAACTGTAAAAATGTTTTTCAATACCCTTGATTTCTGAAGAGCAAGTGAATGAGCAGGTGTCCCAATACTTTTGTCCATATAGTATATGCTGGTAAAACCTTTATTTGGCTGAAGGTTTCTCGTGAAAGAAGCTGCACTCACAGGACCGGCGTCCTTTTTCTCCTTCTTTTTCGACGTCTTCCTGCTTCCCCCATCTTCCGCTCTGTGGAACAAAAGGGCAGCAGAAGCTCAGACCGGGCCTGAGGACCACGCAGGCAGGTTCCTCACCTACACTCCAACGTAATCAGCATGGTCAGCGCTACTCACTCTATGTACTGATGGAGGTCTCTACACGGCGCTCCCTCCGCCAGGTTCTCCGCTGTTGACCGGAAGCCCTTGTTGGGCCACAGCAGTACGGGGCTGTTGCAGAGGCTGAACGCTAGGCTTTCAGACGAGACTCTGGAGCGGAGCGTCTGGAAGGATCTGGAGATGGCGGCCTGTCCCTGTTTTTCTAAGAGGAACGAGACTCAGGTAAAATAGCAGGCCACAGTATAGTACAGAAAAGGTCAGTACAGTATAGAATGGTATAGTACAGTATAGTATGATAGGGGGTAAGATAGAATATAGAATATAGAATAGTATGGTATGGTATTTCATGGAATGGTACAGTACAGTATAGTATAGTATGATAAGTGGTATAATAGTATAGTATAGTATGGTATGGCATAATATGGTATAGTACATTCAAGAATGGTATAGTGTGGTATGGTATGGTATAGTACAGTATTGTATGAGAAGCGGTACAATAGTATAGTATAGTATGGTATAGTATTTTATGGTATGCTATAATATGGTATAGTGCTGTATAGCAAGGTAAAGTATGGCATAGTACATTAAAGAATAGTATAGTGTGGTATAGTATGGTATAGTACAGTATAGTATGATAAGGGGTAAGACAGTATAGAATAGTATGGTATAGAATTTTATGGCATGGTAAAATATAGTATAGTACCGTATAGAATGGTATCGTATTGTATGGTGTTGTATGATAAGGGGTAAGATAGTATAGAATAGTATGGTATAGAATTTTATGGCATGGTAAAATATAGTATAGTACGGTATAGTACAGTATAGTATGATAAGGGGGTAAGATAGTATAGAATAGTATGGTATAGAATTTTATGGCATGGTAAAATATAGTATAGTATGCTATAGTACAGTATAGTATGGTAAGGGATAAGATAGTACAGTATAGTACCGTATAGAATGGTATAGTATTGTATGGTGTTGTATGATAAGCGGTAATATAGTACAGAATAGTATGGTAATGTATAGTATGGCGTAGTATATTATGCTATAGTATAGCATAGCATATTATGTCTAGTACAGTATGGGATGGGATAAGATAGTAGAGTATAGTATCATATGGCATAGCATAGTATGGCATAAAATAGTACATTATGTACAGTATAATACAGTATGGTATAGGAAGATAGTATAGTATCATATGGCATAGTATAGTATGGCATAAAATATAGTACAGTAAAGTATGGTATGGTATAATAGGATATATTATCATATGGCATAGTATAGTATAGTATAGTATAGTATAGTATGATATAGTATAGCATAGCATATTATGTATAGTACAGTATGGGATGGGATAAGATAGTATAGTATCATATGGCATAGTATAGTATAGCATAGCATATTATGTATAGTACAGTATGGGATGGGATAAGACAGTAGAGTATAGTACCATATGGCATAGCATAGTATGGCATAAAATAGTACATTATGTACAGTATAATACAGTATGGTATAGGAAGATAGTATAGTATCATATGGCAGAGTATAGTATGGCATAAAATATAGTACAGTAAAGTATGGTATAATAGGATATATTATCATATAGCATAGTATAGTATAGTATAGTATAGTATGATATAATATAGCATAGCATATTATGTGTAGTACAGTATGGGATGGGATAAGATAGTATAGTATCATATGGCATAGTATAGTAGAGCATAGTATAGTACATTATGTACAGTATAATACAGTATGGTATAGGAAGATAGTATAGTACATTATGTACAGTATAATACAGTATGGTATAGGAAGATAGTATAGTACATTATGGTACAGTATAGCATGGTAAGGGATAAGATGTAGTATGGTATATAGGGTATACTATAGTATAGTAAAGCATAATATAAAGGATGATATTAATCCATATCTATAGGAAGGTGCTGAAAGGTATAGTACTGTCAGTATATTAGGTACTAGATAACTAGTCGCTACCATTGGAGCTGTCGAGATGGCAGGACAAGTCCAACACCCCTCTTAACCGAAAAACGAGGCTGCTGTCCTCTGTGTGAACCTGTTAGAGAGGAGAGACACACCGTGGTCAGAAACCTGCAGGACATCTCCATTCACCCCCCATTTACCCCCCATTCACCCCCCATTCACCCCAACAGTTCCTGCCTGGCTTCTTCCCGGAATGTACCGGTCCACCTTAAACGCTGCAGCGGTTTCGGACCGTCCCCGGCTCACTGCGCCATTTAAGGTGGACCGGACAGTTCCCGTAAGACGCCAAAATCCGGACACACAGACACGGAGCAGAATGAACTTCTCACCATTTTCAGCGCTCACTCCTCACAGCAGTCCGGACAGCTGCCCGCAGCGCGGAGCCATGATGACGTGTGACAACACGGCCGCCTGCAGGACGCCCGCACACACAGCGGCCCCTGCCGGCCCGGGGCTTTTATTATGAAATGTCCATTTATGTATTTATATTATTTAATTTTTTTATATATATAATATTAATGTTTTTAATATAATAAACATGGAATGTGGAAAGAGCATACAAAAGAAAAATGTGAAATAAATTAAAATAAAACGTAAAAAATAAAATAAACAAATAAAAAATATATACTTACTTAAAAATAAAAGAATTATAATTATATATTTTAAATATATTAAATTAAATACAATAATACGATATGAATATTTCTATAAAATTATACAATTATTATGTAGTTCAAAAAAGAATAAATGCTTGCTTTCAAACATGCACTTTAAAAAAAAAACACATCGATTTCATTAATCATCTAATTAATAAATCTATTCATGTCTGAACAGAACATGTAAAATGCTGGGAGTTATGCTGTGACACGATAAAATTGTATCCATATCAATAATTTTCATGGTTAAATATTATTCTGTACGATTTCTGACGTACATGTGAGTCTGTCCATGTAACAAAAAAATGTATGCAAAAATACATTAATAAAAATAATAATAATATCACATAATAACAAACATAATATAGGCTATAGTGTGCTGCTCGACAGTCAGGTGAGTTTCAGGTGAGTTTCAGGTGAGTGATGAGGAAGAGAACAGACCAATCAGTTGGGTGAATTCTGAATTAAGTTTTTAATCAAAATGATAAAGAAAGTTTATATTACAGCAGATTGATTTCAGATCTTCCACAGTGATCACTGTAACCATCCTGATTGGTCAGATGAACATATACACAAACACACACACACACACACACACACACACACATACACTGCCTCACTTTCACACACAAATTCACACACGAGTCTAGCAGTCTCTCAGATTTCCCGAAGAATCAGCCTCAGCCTCAGCGTCTGATTTCGTCTCCGATTCCGTCTCCTCCTCTTTAAAGTGCGCCATGGCGTCCTCCAGCACCTCGTCTCCTGTGGAGCGCAAGCGGGACATTAATAATGAATGAACCTGAACCTCCAGGAACCAGGCCCCACCACCCTAAAACGCAAGCCCACAATCATGCACCATGCCCTGGCTGACAAAAACCACAAAACAGCCCCTGGACCTCCAGGAACCTCCAGGAACCCTTCAGGAACCTCCAAGCTCCACAAGCATGCAAGATGTTCTGGGTCACTGTGCAAGTCAGCAAAGGGATACGCCATGGTGTGGGTCCTCAGGACACTTCCAGTCTGACCTGCATGAGCACTGTCCACTGCAGCTTTCAGCAGGGAGCGGTCATCAGTGGGCCGTCCAGGACCTCCTTGTGGACTCACGATGTCCTTCTCCTCAGGCTCCTCCTGGACATGCGAGAGAGAAAGGGGGTTCAATTAGAGATGATGACGACGACAACATGACGTGAAGATTGAGTGAATTGTACCAGGAGTAATGACAAGGTTGGACTAAAGTATTGGGACACCACCCATAGGATCCTGCATGTTTATCTGCTCCACAGGGTCCAATTCCATAGACGGTACAGGCACTAGACAGGCACTTGCACATTTGCACTTCACCTTGACTCCACGCTCTGCAGCCTGCAGGTGAGAAAGCCTCTCCCGGTTCCATTTGAAGAGACTCGGCCCTGCGGCCTTCACCCCTCCGATGAAGTGACAGCTGCAGATCCTGGAGTTCTCGTTGGAGCAGTCCGGGGGGCGTCTGGACCAAGCAAGCGAGCAAGCAAGCAAGCAGTGGAAACAGTCAGTACATGCAGACCAGAAGCTGAACTACAACTGAACACAAGGGGGCGTTATACCCCCCCCCCCCCCCCCCATCAGGCTCGTGCATGTTGATCTGCTCCAAAAGAGGGTCCTATTCTATTGGCAGTACTTCTTCTCTACAGGGACTAGACAAGCTGCATGCAACCTAAAGGTAGTCTAATAATTAATGCATGCATGCATGTATGCATGAATAGGGTGTCCATAAATATGTGGACACACATATATATATATATATATATATATAATGCACCTCCCATATTGCTTCAGGGCTGTCAGTTCACCCTCGTATAACATGCAACCCCCGCGTAATGTATGTCCAGCCCGGTCCAGCCCGGTCCAGCCTGACCACAGCCCCGTTCACCTGCTGTCTAAAGGGAACGGACCCGGAGAGCTTCTCCCACGTCCTGCGAGCCTGCGCGTCGCTGGGCAGGCGGAAGAAGCTGCACTGGCTCTTACTGTAACTGTGGTCACACTCGGCCACGAAGCACTGCACCATCTTCCCGAACTACATCCTAAAGAGACAGCGGGGTTCGCCGGCTACGGCTCCATCCTCCTCCTCCTCCTCCTCCTCCTCCCGCCTCCAGCCTCCGCACTTCCGCCTCCAGCCTCCGCACTTCCGCGCGGCCGCGAGCGGGAGGTAAACAGACGCCGCTCGCGCTGCTGCCCGCTAGCGGACGGGGGCTAACGCCGGCCCTGAGGGGCGCAGAAAAGCAGGAATTTCGGCGGGAATTAAGCGCTGGAACTGGGAAAAGTCTCTCACAAGCGCTGGAATTGGGAATGTTCTGACATTTCTCTGGAAAATGTGACGCTTTGCTCGTGGTTTCAGCTTGTTTCCACAGCCTGAAGCACCTAGTAGCTAGCGAGCTAGCATGTGTTAGGCTATCGGCTAGGCTAGGGGTCAGAGGGGTCAGGGGGGTCAGGGGGGGGAAGTGGCCGACTGCGGCATCCGCTGGCCTCGACACGCCTCGAGTCGCCATGTTGTTTTTGTTTAAAAAGTGGAGAGGAGATTAGAAGGTTCTGTAAAACCCGTCTTCATCAAGAACCTGAACCCGGGTCGGCGGTGAACGGCGGTCCCGAGGAGCTCTGAGAAGTCGCCCACTCCGAAAAGTTCTTCAGTCGCTCTCCATAACGAACACAAAGCTAAACGAACATGCTAGCACTAAGTCAGCGCTAAGAGTTAGCTAGCCTGCTAGACAGCGAGGAGAAGGGCGGTTAAGGGTGGCTCGCAGGCTAACGCTAGCACTGAGTTAGCTAGCTAGCTGTCATGTGTATCCAGCGTAGATATGGCAGCTAGTGTGCGACTTTGGGTAGCTAGCCTTGACCTTTTGCTTATTCGCCTCAAAAACCAGAGCCGGCGGCATCAGCCAGCGCTAAGACGCTAAGAGTGAGTGTGGTAGCTAAGGTATGGCTAATCACAGAAACCAGCTGTCCCATTCAAATTCCACGTCCCGAGTCGGGTAGCGACACATACACATACGACACCCTAACGCTATGAGCTTAACACCGTATGCTAATCGTAAAAGTGCAGGTTTGGCAGGTTAGCACGCAAATATAGTCAAGCTAACCCATTTTTTTGTTGTAACAGGAAGTGGTGAAGCGTTGCTATGCCAACAGACAACACTGCAAGAACTCCAGCCGCCATTGCCGCTGCACTTACATCGCTAGCCGCCATCTTTTTTTTTTCCCCCCCAATGTTCCAGACCTAGTGTCCGATTCTCCGTCTGCGGCCTCTGTCCATACTCCTGTTCCTCCAGGTACTGGTCCGTTCAGAAGTTCACATCAGGACATATCCCAGAATGCATTGCGCACCACACTGCTGCATAAAATTAGCATACAGTGTCCACCCGTCCTCGTCAGTCCCATCAAGTACCCTAGTCCGACCTTGCCGCACTTTGTATTGACGATGTCCCAGTAGCTCACCCCTTGTCGTTGCGCACTGCATTGTGGGATATTAGTGTCCATCATGACCACGTTCAGAAACCGGCCGGTTCTAAGTTTGCGTTGTGGATATCTTAGTCAGCATTAATTAATTAATTGGGACGCATCGTTCCACGATCCGGACCGGAGAACCTGCATCGAGAATTCCAACTTCCTCCAGAGCGATCCAGAGACACTAGAGGGCGCTAAACAGTGCGAACCCACAGTGAACTGACGTTCTCATGCCGTTCTCGTGGCCCTGCACCATGCTTAGGCAGGTTATGTTGTTGTGTCCCCCTTAAATCCGTCACGTGATCTGAATTTAGCTATGTAATTAATTACTTAATTACGTAATTACGTAATTACACGTTAAAAGTACAGTAAGCCAGCAGGAACCACTCTACAGGCCTCTACAGTGTGTGTGGTGGGACGATGGTGGCTTAGCTTACCGATATCCAGTGGAGACAAATCCAATGATCACTTCCTGTTTTTTATTTATTTATATATTTATTGATTGATTGATCAATCCATCAATTCAAATAAGTACACAGAACACATTACTGATACACTACAAAACAAATACAATCAATACATCAGTGAGTGAGTGTGTGTGTGAGTGTGTGTGAGTGTTCCTAAGGGACCTTCCGACAAATGGCAGGCCGTTTTCGTGACTGTGCCTTTAAGACTGCTCATGAATGGGCGGGGCCAAATCCAGCCTACTCTGTAATTGGCTATTTAATTTGTCCTTCTGCTCTATGATTGGCTATTGAATTTCCTCTCAAACTCTGTGATTGGCCAATATATTTTTCCTTCTTGTTCTACGATTGGCTAGTTCAACTGTGGACCCGCCTGCTCTGTTATTGGCTACCTAAATTTGTCCTTCTGCTCTATGATTGACTATTGAATTTTAACGTCTGCTCTGTGATTGGCTAAACAATTTTTCGTGTTGTAGCCTGATTGGCTAGCTGCATTTTCATCCCTTTCAAGCCTTTCTAGATAATTGGCCCTTAACAGACGTGAGCGCACTGTGGAAGAGTGTGTGAGTGTGTGTGAGTGTGTGTGTGTGTGTGTGTGTGTGTGTTCTCTACTCTGAAGGGAAAGCTGCGATCAGGTCGTGACCTTCTGGTGGCTTCGAGCGAGCATGTGCGTGAGTTTCGCAGTAAAGCTCGTCGTCTATGAAGAAGTAGCCTTTCTGCTTCAGGTTCTCCTCGCAGTCCGAGCAGACGAAGCAGCCGGGGTGCCGATACTTATCCCGAACCTTTACGACCGTCCCGCTGAAAGAGAGAGACAGAGAGGGTGGGTTACATCCATGTAAAGACCACCAGTCCAACTGTTAAGCACTGGGGTTGTGTTGCAGCCAGTGGCACAACACCTGTAGAACACCTCTTTGGTAGGTGTTGACCTCTGCATACCGGGAGAGAACACCTCACCAGACCTGCCTGATGTTCTGGAGATGTTCTGACCCAGTCTGACTCGTCTAGAACATCTCAGTTCGGTTCTTTTCAGAGTGTCTCAGATTCTTACGCTTGACCAGGTTCACCTTCAGTCACCTTCAGGAACTGACTGTCCACCTGCGGCCTTCACTATGGGACCATGGGACTCGTCACCGAGGTCCTCATCTCAGGTACTCACACTATGCCGTTGCCGCACTTGTCACACATGGGCAGTCTGTGGAGGTTTCCTGCAGGGGTGGGGGGCTTGGTGGTGGGCGCTCGCACTGTTCTCGTCACGATTGGACGCGTTCCTGTGGATCAAAGAGATTTTGGTCACTCCCACCAGTCCAGATGATTAGAGTCCAGCTCCATTCCCATTGTGAAATGTGGGTGTGTGAGAGGGTGTGTGTGGTGGGGGTCCTGTCACTTTCCAATCTGATTATCAGGCTCATACACTCTTGCTTTGTGATTGGCTAGCTGAAACTTTGACCCGCCTACTCTGTAACTGGCTAGCTGAATTTGTCCTTCTATCCTGTGATTGGCTATTAAATGTTCCTCTTGTTTTATCATTGGCTAGCTGAATTTGTCCTTTTGTTCTGTGGTTGGCCATTGAATTGTTTCTCCTGATTTGTGATTGGCTATTAAAGTTCCTCTCAAACTCTGTGATTGATTTAATTTCCCCCTCTTGTTCCATGATTAAACCTTTGACCCGCCTACTCTGTAATTGGCTAGCTGAATTTGTCCTCCTGTTCTGTGACTGGCTATTTAATTTGTCTTCCTGCTCTGTGATTGGCTGTTGAATTTCCCCTCCTCTTCTGTGAGTGCGTACCCTCACTGTTGATGTAATCCTGCAGGGCTTTGAAGGATCCTGATTGGCGGGGCTCATGAGGCTCCTCCTCCGTCCGATCTCTCTGCAGCATCTGATACACATCCGACTCTTCTATACTGGTTAGGATCCTAGGACTACACGCACACACACACACACACACACACACACACATCACTTCTTATCATCATCATTATCACCATCATCATCACCATCATCATCACTATAACCACCATCATCACAATCATTATCATCACTATCACCATCATCATCACAATCGTTATCATTATCACATCATCACTATCACCACCATCATCACTATCACCACTATCATCATCACCATCATTATCACATCATCATCATCACATCATCATTATCATTATCACATCATTATCACAATCATCACTATCACCACCATCACAATCATCATCACCATCATTATCACATCATCATCACTATCACCACCATCATCACTATCACCACTATCATCATCACCATCATTATCACATCATCATCATCACATCATCATTATCATTATCACATCATTATCACAATCATCACTATCACCATCATCACCATCATTATCACATCATCATCACTATCACCATCATCATCACAATCATTATCATCACCATCATTATCACATCATCATTATCACCATCACATTATCATTATCACCATCATCATCATTATCACCATCATCATGATCACCCTAACTATCACCATCATCACCATCATCATCACAATCATTATCATCACCATCATCATTATCACCATCATCATTATCACCCTATCACCATCATCATCACCATCATCATCACAATCATTATCATCACCATCATCATTATCACCATCATCATCACCACAATCATCATCATTATCACTATCACTATCATCGTCAATGTCAGTGTGACTCTTCTAAACAGCATAATCTTGGACTACACACACACAGCTGTTTCGTGTGTGTGTGTGTGTGTGTGTACACATGCTTTTCTGATGCAGCTCACCTGGCTCCAGCAGACACACCGGCCTCCAGCTAATCCACTCTGAAGACCTCCATTCCCCTGCCCTTCTGTAAGCCCCTGGTTCTCTAACACACTCCATATATCTGCTCTTCTAATGTGATCCACATGCCTCACGGCTCACGTCCCCCTCACAACACAACCCACCCTCCGAACCTCCAGCTTGTAGAGCAGAGTGTGGGCCCCCGAGGGCCAGTCTCCCAGTGGCTTCCAGCCAAAAACACAATTTACACAATTTTCCACTTTTGCTGCAACTGTAGCCGATCAGCCAGGTCAGGCTTGGCTTTTTTCATTCCTAGAGCTACGAGGCTAATGTAGCTAACAAATAAATGCAATGCTAATGCTGTGATATCAATGCTAACGAGTCCTTGAGCACCATCATTCCAGAGAACTGGGGGGCTTTATACCCCTCTAGCCCACACGTGGCATTAGGCAGCATGGTGCTAATAGATTCACATTTATCTGCTCCACTTTATACACTATGTGTCCAAATGTTTGTGGACATCCTTTCTTGTGAATGTATTCAGCTCCTTTCCGCACACACAGCTTGTCTAGCCCCTGTAGAGAAGAAGTACTGCCAATAGAATAGGACTCAGATAGGAAGCAGATAAACATCATGAACCTATTGCCACCATGCTGCCTAATGCCAGGCGTGGGCTAGAGGGGTATAAAGCCCCCCCGCACTGAGCTGTGGAGCAGTGGAAGAGCTGTGTAGATGCAATCATGGGTGGTCTTAACAGTCAGGGGCAGTTTGTCCACTCAGCACCTTTCCTATATTGGTTCTAATGGTCTAAAGTGAAGAGTCACTTGACCTCAGAAGACCCTTCCACACTCACCTCTCCGGTTTGTTGTGGATCAGGCCCCTGAGCTGACCATGTAAGGCGTCCTGGATGTTGCCTGAGGAATAAAGGCCTATGGGGGAGTTGTAGGCCGAGCTGACCACCTGCCGCTTGTCATCAATGTTAGCCGCTGCCACAAATGGAACAGCCCTCCGGTTATGGCCTGTGCCTATTGGCCTGTACTCCTGCCGTTCGAAAGCACACAAACTCCTGAGAGTAATATTTGTTTATATACCATGTTATATATATATATATATATATATATATATATATATATATATATATATATATAATTATAATATATAAAGTATATATTTAATATACCAATTGATATAGTAAAGATATAGCTTATACTTATATACCATCTGTTATATTGTGAATACATAGCTTATATATATATACCATATATATAGTTCATATACCACGTTTTCTTTGTCGAATAAATAGTATATATACCACATTTTCTATAGTAAATATATATCTTAAATATCCTATTTTATATAGTGACGATATAGCTTATATATCATGTTATATTGTCAATATATAGCTTATATATACATATATATATATAGTGAATAATTTATATACCATGTTGTATTGTATATATCTTAAATAACCTGTTTTATATAGTGAATATATATACCACTAATAACTTTATATACCATGTTTTCTATAGCAAATATATAGCATATACACTATGTTTTCTTTAGTAAAAAGTTTACATACTATATGTTTTTTTTATATACAGAATATGTACTTTATATATTATATGTAATAATGTGGTTCTCACAGAGCTTTACAAAGCAGGTATTTAGTTTGGAATATATATATATGAGCAAATCTAGTAAAATAGGACAAAACTACTGTTTACAGAATTAGAGTATAGACTTTATCATAAAACAAATAAAACATTCAAAATAGATATTGTTTAGTGTCGCGTTTATAATATTAAAATAATTATTGTTCAAGATTTTACTGGATACAAAACAATCCAAAAACACTGACCTGTCTCTCTGCCTCCAGGTTGATCTTGAAAGGGTGGGCTCTCCCATCTTCACTGACGCGAGGCGACCACAGTTTGGTCTCCGGCCTGTAACGTACAGGCTCAGTTACTTCACTGCACAAAGCTGGTCCCTGCATCTGAACATCTGCTTCATTCTGAAGGCCATTTTCAAAAAATCTCAAAGAAGGGATCAACCGTTTTATTTTAGGTGAGTTAGCCACCATGCTAATCGCTTAGTTAGTTCCTCAACTGGGGAGCAGCATATGGTGCTAAGTGCAGGCCTAAATCATCACACAGTCTCCTCGAACTGTGTGGAGGTGTTCAGGGATCTCTAACAGACTTGCTGATGTGGTTTCTGACACACTGTCGCTATAAACGTGGCCTGAAGCTCAGACAAGTAGAAGACTTTAGGCGTCCAGCTTAAGTACAAACACTGTTAACTGACCTCTCAATGGTTAAGGTGAGCTGATATGTTGCCTCCCTGATGCGATTCTGGGCCTCACAGTGCATCATGTTAGCGGTGGAGATGCCATCTATGGCCAGGATGATGTCACCTGGAGACAGGTCAACCATGGAGGCCTTGCTGCCTGAAGATATCTGACCACATACACCACAGAGAAGCACATACAATGTTTAAAAAACAAAAAGAAATGGCCTTCAAGTTTCAAAATCTTTTAATTAGCAAATTTCTCAGCTGTCCTGTAAGTTCTCGTGACCGAAAGACCAGGGTGATGGACTGAGAGAACCAGCTAGACAAAACTGCAAAACAACACCAACACTGGTCGGCTAGTGTGCTAAACCAGGTAGCATTTGGGCTAACGTGATACAATGAATGGCAAAGATCAACCCTGCTACCTGTTATTCATGACTACCAGGTTTGCTTGTTGATAATGTGTTAGCGTGAGGCTAAAATATTAGCATACATTGTACATGTAGTACATTAGAAAGTCCGTAATGAAATGATTGCAAATTAATCTAGCATTCTATGCTAAAAATCGCAATCCTGTTACCTTAAATCTCTGCCAGTGCTGGGGGGCTTCATACCCCTGTACTACCCCATGCCTGACATTGGGCATGGCAAGGTGCCAATACCTATATAATTGGCAGTACTTCTCAACAGGGACTAGACAAGCCGTGTTTGGGTCAGCAGCAATGGGTGCAGGGTATGTCCACAAATATTTGGACATATAGTGAACATAAAATGAGCTTAACTTTTAACTAGCAGTTGCCTCATTTTCCGGGTTGCAGGTGTTAGCATGTGTTAGCATGAGTTGTTAGCAAATGGTCTCTAAATTTCCAGGTTTTCCAGGAGATGAGGACGCACTGAGCCGAGCTCAAGGCCATTCCCAGTGCAGTTAAAGGCTAGCTGTCTAGAACGTATCCTGCATGTGTTCCATAGATACTGCTTGTCTACACTTGTTTATGTGCTGGGTTCTTGCAGGGCTTCTGTGCGCTAACGGCGAGGAACTCTCTAAATGGGAGAAGCAGCACTCAGCGAAGGAAACACTCATAAAACGGCCTCATTCTGCTTCCGTCGAATCGCTCCTGTCTGTGTGACGGATCGCTCTGACTAGGCGAGCGAGTGTCCTTGCCCTTTCTGGTATGTACACTTGTGTAAACTGTTTTCCACAGCTTCCACAACAAATAACTCTGCAGACCTGCTGCTGCCTGCGCTACACGGCTAACGTTAGCTGTGTATTCCATGCTCATCTGCACTTCGGTAAGCGACAAACACTGAAGTATAGGTAGATGAACCTGTTAAAGGTGATTTAGAGGAGGCTCTTCATAGTATATACATGCTATCCGTGCTTAAAACATAAAGCCTAGATTAGCACAAATTCCACCTAAGATGGTTCATGCTGGTCTGGTTCTGGTGTAGCTGAAAGCTCAAGCTCCAGCTCAAGACCAGCTTTTGCTTTTTCAGATGGTCTGAGCTGGTCTTCGATGGTCAGGGTGGTCGAAAAGCTGGTCTTCCAGACGAAAACGTGCCCTATGCTGGTAGGTTAGCTGGCTAACCAGCTCTTGATCAGCATAGTGTATGTTGCATGTTGGTTGACCAGCTTGGTGATGCTGGTCAAGCTGGTTGACCAACTCGACCTTGCTGGTGATCTAGCTTGATCAGGCTGATCATGCTTGTAGACCAGCTGTACCATCAAACCTGAATTAAAACACGCCCTATGCTGGCAAACATGCTTTGGTCATACTGGTTGACTCGCTTGGTCAGCTTGGTCACGGCGGGCATACCGGTTCTCCACTTTTGGGTGACCAACTTAGTTCTGCTGGTCATACCAGCTAAAATTCACCCAACATGCCCTTTGCCTATGGTCAACCAGGTTACCCAGTTTGACCAGCTTGAGTAGGCCAGTTACCTTTACCATTCCCTTGTAGAATGCAGTAGATATCAGAGGAGGGGCCAGACTTGGTAGACCCACCCCCTTCTCCCAGACCAAGCGACCAAGTCTCAGACCACTTTCATTGATTTAGCGGATATCCCTCCTGGTATGTGTTTGGTAAGTGGAATTCTCCAACAGACGTCCAGTGAAGTGACCTCCACAAGAACAAAAACAGGAGTAGGGAATCTCTCGTCCCCGTCCCCCCCTGCTTATCCCAGCTGGATTTTCTCAGAGCGGCTGGAGGAGAATAGCTGTCAAGTAATAAAGAGCAAAATGGGCCCCGTGTGAACTGGAGCAAATGTATTGAAGTTCTCACAGGGGGGCGATACAGCGTTCTATGAATAGCAACAGCAGCGAGAGCTCAAGGGACTTATCTAGATCATGTGATTGGGAAAACAAGACCACTCCGGCTGGAAGACGGCCCGTTCCTGCAGAACAGGCATACAGCTCTTCATCTCAGCTGTTTCCTACGAGGCCTTTCAAAATAGGTCACGTCGGTCCAATCACGGAAACCGGGCAACTGGGAATAGAGGCCATGGCTCTAACATGGCTCTTTCCTCTCGTCCAGTCCAGAGCAACCTGGAGAGCTAAAGCTCTAGCCCGCGACTGGGGGAGCCGGCCCCACGTCGTCCCCCATGTACCCACGAGGCTGGGTGTCGGGACAAACGCAGCACTGGGAACCGGGTCCTGCCGCCCACCCGTCCCCCGTCCTTCTGGCATATCGCGTAAGCGGCCAGAAAGGAGACAGGTGCCAGGCGGGAGGGACCGATCTGCCCCAGTCGCGGCTCAAGCTCGCATCTATATCTGGGCTGGTAATTCGGTTCCAGATATCAGAACCTCAGCAAACCCTAAAGATCTGTGAAATCACAACCGTCTTTGTCTCAGGGCTGTGTGCATTGCCATCGCCATCGCCAATGATAGACGACCGTCCGGAGAGAGGAAGTGGGGGAACCTCTTAAAGTGCTTTAAGGAACCCATTCTTAAGGATTAAAGCACTTGCAAAGAACTAAGGTTTCTTTTCTTTAGGAACCATCGTTCTAAAAGACACCTCTAAGAGCATCAAGGAACTTTTGGAGGTTCTTGAATGTGAAACCGTGGAGGAATACGTTTAAGGAACCTTTTCTTGACGGTTTCTTAAAGCACCTCAAGTGGTTCCTCCACAGTTTCCAGTCTGAAGAACCTCCAAAAGGTCCAAAATAGGTGGTTAACACCTAGAGGTTCTTCAAGGAACTACACATTTTCCCCACCACTGTGAGCAATTCTACGTTACAGGACGAAGGGTTTCACACCAAACCCGTCAAACCCACTCGGAATGACTTCACTGTTTCATCACGCCGAGATTCTGCAGAGTTTACAGAGAGTCTCTGAGCTCTCGAACTCCAGCAGAACTGCAGGTAATGCAGGCAAGCTGTTTCGACCAACACGGGCCAGGTTACAGTGCCATCTGCAGCAGAAGAGAGAGAGAGAGAGAGAGAGAGAGAGAGGGAAGACGTTGTGCTTTTGACCAAACATGGCCTCGTGCGGCTATGTTAGGTAACAGTGTTGTGATGTGCAGCAGAGAGCCAGCCCTCATTAGAGCAGAGCAGAACTCCAGGAGAACAGCTGGGAACCCTCAAACAGACAAGACACGCTTCTGCAATGTTAAACCCTGATACAGCAGATGGCCGGAAGAATGCTTGTAGTTCTGGTGTAAACCTGGGGGCTGAAACAGGACATTTGTGACTTCAGGGTGGAGGTCTAAGGTTCTGCTGAGTCACATTCAGTAATGTTGAGGTCTAGACTCTGGTGGAGGCCTCCCATCGCCGTGAGAACACCAGCAACGATGGTATGCAGTCATTCTGTTTTGATAATCGAGCCAAATGTTCGCTCATCCATCGTCTAATCATTCGCCCATTCTTCATCTCTCCATCCATCCGTTCATTCATCCATACCTAAACTCATCTCTCCATCCAATGATTCATCTCTCCTCCATCCGTTCATTCATCCATACCTAAACTCATCTCACCATCCAATGATTCATCTCTCCATCCATCCGTTCATTCATCCATACCTAAACTCATCTCTCCATCCACTGATTCATCTCTCCATCCATCCATCCATCCGTAGTGGTTGGTTGGTGTGGCACAACAGATAACACCACTACCTGCCAGTGAGCTACCACACCATCCGTCAATGTCTTCACTCATCCATCCATCCACTGGTTGATCTCTACATCTGTTCACCTATCCATGCCTGTACTCATCTCTCCACCCATCCATCCATCCGTTCTCTCGTCTCTCCTTCTCTTTCACTGTCCCCCAATCTGTCTGTCCATTTCTGTC
The DNA here is from genome assembly GCF_030463535.1 of Salminus brasiliensis. Taxonomy (NCBI): domain Eukaryota; kingdom Metazoa; phylum Chordata; class Actinopteri; order Characiformes; family Bryconidae; genus Salminus; species Salminus brasiliensis. The sequence goes on from NC_132901.1 coordinate 2,561,869, forward strand.
GTGTGTTTAGGCTAAGACACACTCCATCCGCAACAGGTGTGAGTGTCCCAGTGCTGCCTTCTTCCTGAATGAATCACTGCTAATGCTTTTAGAACCTCTCTCTCTCTCTCTCTCTCTCTCTCTCTCTCTTTACTAGAAATGTACCCAGGATGATGGCTTATGTTCAGAGTGTGTGATGGAGTGTGTTGTGTGCGGCGCTTTTCCAAAAGCGGATCATTGTTTCAGCTGTCGCTGAGTGTGTGTGTGTGTGTTTGATGTAAGTTGCTATAAATGTGTATCAGACAGGTGTGTGATAGCCCCAGGTTCTGCGTGTACACACTGGTTTGGTCGTGATATTGTGAGTAAAAACACCCTTCATAAGAACATTTCTAGAATGTAATTGATGAATTTTTAAAAATATTTTTATTGTGCATTAAGCCCACTGGCTCCAGTTTCTACTTATTCCACCTAGCATCGTAATGTCATATCATGATAATATTGTATCGTTATATCGTATCATTATAATATTGTATCGTAATATTATATGATAATATCGTATCGTTATATCGTATCATTATAATATTGTATCGTAATACCATATGATAATATCGTATCGTTGTATCGTATCATTACAATATTGTATTGTAATGTTATATCATGATATCGTATTGTTATATCGTATCATTATAATATTGTATCGTAATATTATATCATGATAATATCGTATCGTTGTATCGTATCATTATAATATTGTATCGTAATATCATATCATGATAATATCGTATCGTTGTATCGTATCATTACAATATTGTATCGTAATGTTATATCATGATAATATCATATTGTTTTATCGTATCATTATAATATTGTACCGTAATACCATATCATGATAATATCGTATCGTTGTATCGTATCATTATAATATTGTATCGTAATATCATATCATGATAATATCGTATCGTTGTATCGTATCATTATAATATTGTATCGTAATATCATATCATGAAAATTATGAATATAATTTCTAATGTAATATTGTACCATATTTTATTGTAATATCATAGTTCAGTAGCATAATATCATGATAATACTGTATAGTAGCCTGTATCGTCATTCTGTACCATAATATCGTAGCCATGATAATATTGTATTGTAATATTGAATTATGATAATACTGTATTGTTCTATCATCTATCGTTACATGATCTATCAACCATGATCTATCGTAATATCAGCTAATAATATTGTGCAGTAATATTGTATCATGGTAATGCTGTGACATTATCATCTCACGATAACGCTGCATCATAATATCATACTAATATCATACCACGATATTGAATGGTAATATCGTAACCATGATAATATCGTATCGCATCATACCACCATATTGTATCATAATACTGTACCACAATTCTCACCTCATGATAACGATGTATTTTGTCATATGCTAATATCCTACTATTATATTGTACCATAAAAAAATACTGTTTTATAATATCATACCATGATATTTCATCATAATATTGTATGTTGATAATACCGTACCGCAGTATTGTTTGGGAATATCATAACCATGATAATATTGTGTCATAATATTGTAACCATTACATTGTATCGTAATATCATACCACAACATTGTAACATAATACTGTGCTATAATTCTGTATCGTTATATCGTGGCCATGATAATATTGTAAGTTATTATTGAGGCATCACAAGACTTCATAATTTCACCAATATCTTTTTTTACCATATAGCATCATAATACTGTACAGCACTAATAGTTTAATATGATATATTATTATCATGCCATGATATCGTTAGATGATATCACATATTTATTATATCACATTTTATCGTAATATCGTATCACAATATTGTGTCATAACATTGTATCAATGGTATCATAACACTGTAGCATGAATATAGTGTAGCGTTATATACTAGCTAACACACACACACACACACACACACTCACCCTGGCAATAGTCAGTGGTTGATTGAAGTCTTTTCCTCCGATAAGCCGGAAGCCCCACGGAGCCGGACCCTCCAGAACCACACAGTGTGGCATATCCTCAGTGTGTGTAAAAACAGCAGGGTGCGTTAGAGTGTGAGCCTCCCCCCGTAGAGTGGATGACTGTATGGTGCTTGGACCCCTTAAAAAGTAGAGAACAGACCCCACCTCCTAGGCAAAGCTATTGGGCTTACACAACTCTCTCTCTCTCTCCCTCTCTCTCTCTCTCTCTCGCTCTCTAAACCTCTTCATTCCGTCCATCAGTCTTTCATTGCATTTGTCATGTTTCCATAAACACTGACCGAACACTGCCCTTAAGGCCAGCTGTTGTCCAAAACTGACCAGAGTCCTTCAGTTTCTCTCACAAAGCACATAGGTTAGCCACAATGCTAATGAATGCTGAATACCCATTAATGACCGCTGGGCATAGCAAAGCTAAATGCTAACGTCCACCCGGTCACATCAGGGCGACGACTCTGTGGTATGGCAGGTGGTGTCCGAGCCGAGGGTGGTTAGTCTCAGTATTAGGTAGGTGGTCATAATGTTTTGCTATGACTGTGTGTGTGTACGTGTGCCCCTGTTTACATAAGCTAAATAGTCCTTCAGAATAATAGCCTTATTGTTTGTAAGAATTTTACAGTGATTTAGGAGCGTCCCTCAGTTTGACTTACCACCCCGTCACGTGAACTTGTTTGGTCTCTAATTAATGTACTGTTGCTTTAAACGACACCAAACTGAGGAAGTGACCTCATATGAGCCTTTGGAGCAGCCCAGGCCAGTTCTGAGGTGCTTTTATTGGTCATTTGTCGCCTTTTCTTGTTAGACAGGGTCCGTCAAGCTCAACCCAACCACCCCGTTACGCTAAAAACAACACTGTTTACACTGTTAATGCAAGGAAGACCATCTTTCAAATCGATTAGCATGCGTGCTAGGTCAGGAACTCGACCCGCATAAAGAACTGCGGCCGTTTCAGGGGGAAATCAACCACCCCGTCACGCTTCACTGTGAATATGGCTACGTCTTTTGGAAGGAACAGAGCCATGTGTGTTGATAACTCTCTGTTTGTTGGGAAAGCTTCACTCGTTAGATGGAACTGAGCTGAACTGTGGGGGACCTTAAACCTTTGACCGCAAGGATCAGTAGCTGCTGAAGGTCGAGCGTCCGAAAGATCAACTGTAAACTTTCCCACAGAGGCGCTAACTCCTTATGCTACCTTCACGCGCTAGCAGGGTTCATTGCAACGGACAAGATGGAAGGAAGGAGGAAGGAAGGGGTGAACTTAGGGTCACTTTTAGAGCATGATGTGGTTTTACGTTAGCGCCACCTAGTAGTTAAGGTTAGGGTTACACTGACTGTTGATCTGTTTGTAGCTCATGGTATTAGCTAGCTGGCTAAGCCAAGGCAACTACTACTGTAAATAGTAGTTTACAACACGTCCAGGTACTTAATTATGTGCAAATACAGACACACAGCTGCTGGTGTAGTTCCTGTAGCGAAGTACTGCCAATAGAATAGGACTCTCTGGAGCTGATACATAAACATGAACCTATTGGCACCATGCTGCCTAATGCCAGGGAAGCCGTGGGCTAGAGGGGTACAACGCCCCCCAGCACTGTGTTCTCTGGAATGATGGCTAGTAGAAAGTCTTTGCTCCAACAAAAGCAGGATCAGCTCTTTAGTACCATACATTTTTAAGCAGGCGTCCCAATACTTTTGTCCAAGTTGTGTCAAGGTACACCATCTAGCTAGTCACCTAAGCTGGTTGCCCGGTTTAGCTCTTGTTAGAGTCCGGTCTGCTGGTTTCACTGGTCCACCTGAATGACCAGCTTGACGACCAGCTTGGTTAGCAGTGTAGGGTCATTGACCATCAATGACCACCTCAGACCATCTGAGACCAGTTGGAACAGGGTTACTGCACCTGTCTTAGCTGGTGGTGCTTTTTCTTCAGGAACCCTCTAAGCCTTTTTGGAGCCTTTCTGGTCAAAGAACCAAGCGTTAGTGCTTTTAGGCTAATAAGCTAAGTCAAATGGCACTTTCCTATTCGAGTAGGGGCTGTTGGTGGTGGGTTCATCGAGCAAGAGGAGGACCCACTAGATGCAATACTCAGAACTCCTGAGAGCAGATGCAAGTCTGAGGGCCCACATTGCCCTCATGTATCATTGGAAAGTGGGACCAGAGACCTCAGGCTGGTGTACCCAGGGCGCCTGGAGGACGGAGCAAGCACTTCTGCCCTTATTTGGTGAGACACAGTGGATAGTGGTGGAGCTCCACACACACACACATTCTTCTGCTCTCTCTCTTTCCCTCCAGTCTGAGCTCCACCTCTCCGGCCTCTTCTCGCTTATCCATGCTAACCTCTCTCTTTTGCACACACACTCTGTTTTTCATCCTGTGTTGGCGGGAAAAAGAAAAGGACGGAACGGTTGAACCTTACTTGTTGCCAGAAGGCCTCATCCATGTGGAGCCCTGAAACTCTGAGGGACAAGATAATTAATCAAATTCCAGCAGGCCTGATTGGTTTATTTCCTCAAGCGCTTTGGGGATCGGCCAGTCAAAACAGGGGTCATTATTGGATCTCGGAAAAAACTTCGGAAATATCGCTATGGCTTTGGCCGCGTTCCTCGCCGAAGCCCGTGCCTTTGCATGCACAGCTTCCCTGGCACTTATCTCACTTGCCTTCATGGTTGGTCTCAGACAGTCAGCCTGGTATTCCATCAGGGAAGCTGGGCCACCATCTTAACCAGCTTGTTTACCAGTACAGGGTATATTTTTGTGTAGATGACCAGTTTTTTTCCACCGCCTTGACCATTAAAGACAAGCTTAGACCATCTGAAACCATCAGGGAGGCTGGTCAACCATCTTAACCAGCTTGTTCACCAGTGTGAGGTACGTTTTTATTTGGATGACCAGTTTTTCCACCACCTTGACCATTAAAGACAAGCTTAGACCACCATCTTAACCAGCTTGTTTACCAGTATAGAAGATATTTTTGTCTGGATGACCATCAAAGACCAGCTCAGAACGTTTGAAACCATCATAGAAGCTGGTCAATCTTCTTAACCAGCTTGTTTACCAGTATAGGGTACATTTTTGTTTGGATGATTGACCATCAAAAACCAGTTTAGGTCATCTGAAACCATCACTGAAACTGGTCAACCATCTTAACCAACTTGTTTACCAGTATAGAGTATATTTTTGTCTGGATGACCATTTTTTTATTTCCACCTTGACCATCAAAGACCAGTGTAGGTCATCTGAAACCATCAAGGAAGCTGGTCTTTCATCATAACCATCTTGTTTATATCTCTTTATCTCTTTACCAATGGGAGGTACGTTTTTGTTTGGATGACCAGATTTTTTTACCGCCTTGACCATCAAAGACACGCTTAGGTCATCTGAAACCATCACTGGAACTGGTCAACCATCTTTTTTTTTCTTTTTTTTACCAGTATTGGCTATGTTTTTGCTTAAATGACCAGATTTTCAACCACCTTGACCAACAAAGACCAACTTAGACCATCTGAAACCATCAAGGAAGCTGGTCCACCATCATAACCAGCTTGTTTACCAGTGCGAGGTACGTTTTTGTTTGGATGACCAGATTTTTTTTTTACCGACTTGACCATCAAAGACCAACTTAGACCATCTGAAACCACCATCTTAACCAGCTTGTTGGTTAATGGTTAATTGAAATGTAGTATGTTTGTTTTTTTCTTAGATGACCAGCTTTTCAACCACCTTGACCATCAAAACCCAGCTTAAACTGAGTTGAACTGAGTTCTTCGGCAGGGAACACATGAAGCAAGACCAGGGGCTCTAAATGGAAACAGCACTGGAGACGCATTACTTTCCCTCTCTGATCCACTTCCTTGTCCAGACAGGTTGTAAACCGAGCAGATTACAGCCCGGCATCTCTGCAGACGTAAATCCATTGGACGTTCCCCACGAAGCCAGGAGATCTTGCTTTACGACAGACCAGAGGACAGAGGCCGATCACTGAGAAGAAATTTATTAGAGACCGAATTAAACGACGGAGCGGAAAGAAAGAAAGAGAGAGTAGAGCCCATTGAATAGACACACCAGAGGACTGTATGTATGTGTATATATGTGTGTATAAGAAAGTCTATAAAATGGAGGAGGGGATGGGTGGGGTGGGGTGTTGGCAAAAAAAAGAGTCCAGAGAAACTTCCAGCCGGAAAATCTCGGCCCACCTCCGCTCCACACTGAGGTAATGCGCTGTTCCGCCTCCCAAACGAATGTCCGGTGCTGAATTTTTGCATAAAGTTCCTTGTTGTTGTTGTTTTTGTATGTGTCGTGGGAATGTTGGGAATGTTGGCACATGGATGGAACGCCATGGTGAAATGGAAAAGAAAGAAAAACCCAAAGCGATGAGTGAGTGAGCAAAGACAGGCTTTATAAAGCAAGTCGGAAAACGTGACGATACAAAAACAAACAAACAAACAAACAAAACGTTCAAACTGGTGAAGCTTCTGAAAGCAAACGCAAACCAGAAAAGTGCAGAAACTCAAATCACTCCGAACTAATGTGTTTTAAGGTGCTTTAAAGATTGCTGTTAAATCTGTAGATCCAACACACACTCACACTCATACACACACACATACACTCGCCCACCACAAGCAGATGAAAACATGGCCGATACATGAGCTTAACACAGTGAGGCTACACACTCCATGTGCAGAAAATACTCTCAATACTGAACTCCTGTAACTCTTTCAACAAAAAAACCCAAAAAAAACAAAAAAACGACGGAAACGAACGAATCGGAATTTTAACGTGTTGATAGAAGTAAAAACAAGCTTTTATAAAACGAAACAATCCTCGAACTACAAGGTGAAGCCTGTTATATTGTGCCTCGTCGTTTTACAAAGTGAGTTTCGTGATTAAAGCCACGTTATTAAGCGCCAGTGACGAGAAAAAAAAAGGGGAAAACAAATGTTTCTTTTCCATAAACGTTCACCTTTTTCATCCAGATTCCCAGATTTTCCAACATATAAGCCAGCGCAAGTGGAAATTTCAAACCCAGAATACTCGTTCGTGGTCATTCTCGACGTAACATCATTCATCTACTAGTTCATCTACTGAGAAATGCTAACCGTTGGCCGAAATGCCAATACCTTTTATTCGGAATTCCGAATTTACCAAATTCCTGCTTAATTTAATGGATAAGACGTTGGTCTGGAATTCCAGTCATTTTCAGCTGGATTTTAACAGCAGCTCCAGAGCATGACGGGTCCAGCAAAGTCGGATTTGGGGAATTGGTTTTCCTGATCAGTGCCTACAACACTGATCCCATTTATGTTCTATGTTCCCATGTGACATGGAAAGATTGCCGGAAAACCCTAAATTGACTGGCATATTTGACCCACACAGTTCCCTGGGGTCATGCCCCGGTCGAAATACCACCAGGATCCAGCACCCCAGCCGCCTTTTCACCCTGACTGAAACAGTCCTATTCAGAACGGCTGATTCGAGTGCCTGGTTCTGTAAATCATAATGAGCTGCAGTTGACTCCGCCCCCACTGTTCACACGCCCCCATCCCCAAGCTATTTTAATTACTCCTCTCAGCTACGCACAGTTATACTTTACTTCAAAGTTTACTGTCCTTCCTATTGTCCTTCCGTTTGTACCAGCTAGCATTTACATTGCATTTACTTCACCTTGAGTTCAAAGTAACCCTGAAAAATGCAACCTAAACAACCTATCAATTTGGACTCTGGGCTGCCTTTTATAAGTCTTCCTTTGCAAAACGTAGCATGTGGGACCTACTAGACCGTAGCATGTGGAACCAACAGGGGGGCGGTATTCCAATGAGACAATCTGTGATGTAGGAAGCCGATCCAAATCTGAACGACGCTTTGAATACCCCGTTTTCTGACCTGGATAGCCCACAAAAAACTGACGGGATTGTCTTATTTCACAATTTCTGGGTTGGCAGGAATTCCAGATACTCAAATATATATAAAAACATGTGTTTTTAATAATACACCCCAACTAGGAAAAACCCAACTAGGAACTATTAAAACCCAACTAGGAAGACGATTGGTTGGATGTTACTGGCTCTACTGAAGTAACTGATGTTGGCCTACAAGTGATAACCAGCGACCTCGGCTTCCCAAATCTGAACCTAGCCCAAGTTTAACCTCGTCAGCAGTCGTAGTTTAATGATGCAGTTTATTAAAGCTTCCTGATTATTCAGATAAATCGAATGTCTATGCTTGTGTTGTAGTCCTGGCAACCCTTGTAGTTCCTAGCACCACCACTGTGAAATCCGAGCTGGTCAGTATCCTTACAATGAACCCCAATTTCTCGCCAAACCCACTTTGACGGACTTTGCTTATTTTAAAACCACTGAATTATAAAGAAGTGGGCGGAATTATAAAACCAATTATTGCTCCACCCACAAATGCAAAGCTTTGCAGCCACTGCTGGTAGGACGACGGAGCATGCGGAGCTCTTGCGCCCTCCAGTTGCGCCCACAGTCACGGCTCAAGCTTTAGTTTTAGACTCTAAGAGAGGGCGGAGCCATGTTAGCCTTGGGATTGGTCAGGGGTATGCTATGACGTACGTTTAGTATGTTTACACTGAGGGCCCTGAGGAGCCAGATTCACTGTATTAGAGCGGAAACTCAGATTTAGGTTCTCAGGGGTTTTAAACCATATTTGGACGTAAAAGTATTCTCATATGCTGAGCAGCGAGGAGGACCTGGAGGACCTGGAGAACTTGATACTTGTACCATGTTCCCATGTTCGAGAAAGTAATACTTCCCCTCATTGTGTTTACACCTGTAGTACACATTCCCTGTTGCATCCACATGACCACCTTATTATTAAAAATAAGGGAATGGAGGTCCGATCAGGACAGGTTTTCTTATTGCTTTTACGCAAACGTATCTCCTTCACTTAAAACCGAACTTTTGCCGAGACGGTCCTTCAGCAATCTAACTCTACAACCGTGCAAACACACAAACACACAGACGCACTTTCTTGGACGCCGAACGACTCTGGACACTCCTTGGTTCTTCCCTACCGAACAAAATTCTCTACGAACTTCTCTCCTACCCATATCTCCCGAAACTATTGCTTATCTGAGAATATTGTCGCTAATAAATAACAGCGTAGCATTGTGGCGCCTGTAGATACAACCGTGAGCTGCCGGACTACAACTGATGACGGAAGCTGAAGGTTCAGACGGAATCAGACGGAAAAATCATCTATGGAATTCTGGGTAGAGATGGCTAGTGAGAGCTAAAGTCATTTTTTGCATGAGAATACACAAACGCACACACTTGCACGCATAAGAAAGCACACACACACACACACACACTCTCAGGGTTGAGGTTCCACATAGGCCCTGTACGGAAGGCATCGAAGTCGCCGTGGTTGTGCCGTAATCTTCGTTAAAGTGGTTTAACGTAGTTTCCTGGGAACGTTCCGAACATCTTGCTTCGCCGGGACGTGCCTACGGAGAGGAAGCACAGAAATAAGGGCTGGAAAAGCTCTGGATCACAAATGCGTCTCCAGCTCATCCCACGGGTGCTGCGTAGAGCTCCATCACTCCAGAGGACGTAGCTCTACAGAGGGTTTTATACCCCATAGCTCCGCCCCCTTGTCATTACTCCCAGTTATCTCTTGTCCATGTTCAGTGTTTATTGTCTTGTATTTTGTCCCCTCCCTGCTTCAGTCCCTTTCTTATGTGTCCACTTGTGTCTAGTCTACAGCCACACCCCCTTGTCATTATGCTCAAGTGTTTTTTGTCCATGTTCAGTGTGTCCCGCCCCTTCATTATGCTGCCAACCTGTGACTACTCTTTAGCCGAGCCTCCTCATTACTCCCACATATTTCTTGTTCTTGCTTAATGTTTATTATTCTGTTTTTTGCCTTCTTCATGGTCCCGCCCCTACATGATGCTGTCCACTTGTGTCTAGTCTATAGGCCCGCCCCCTTGTCATTACTTTCAGGTGTTTCTTGTCCATGTTCAGTGTTTTGTCCCCTCCCTGCTTCGGTCCATTACTTATGTGTCCAATTGTGTCTAGTCCATAGCCACACCTCCTTGTCATTACTCTCAAGTGTTTCTTGTCCATGTGCAGTGTTTATTGTTGTGTTTTTTTGTCCCCTCCCTGGCCCCACCCCTTCATTATGCTGCCCAGTTGTGTCTATTCTATAGCCCCATCCCCTTGTCATTACTTCCAAGTGATTTTTTGTCCATGTTAAATGTGTCATTATGCTGCCAACCTGTGTCTACTCTGCAGCTCCACCCCTCATCATTACACCCATGTGCTTCTTGTCCATTCTTGTTCATTGTTTATTGCTTCTTTGTAGCCCCACCCCCACCTGTGTCTACTTTGTTGCCTCACCCAGCTGTTTCTTGTTCATGTTTAATGTTTACTGTTTTGTATTTTGTGTAGTTTTTAGCCCCACCCCCTTGTCATTACTCTCAAGTGTTTCTTGTCCATATACCTTTTTGTCTTTGTTCCTAGCCGTGTTCGGACTCAGACTCTTTTACCCTGTGCTCATGTACATTTACTGATACACCACAAGCTGAAAGCCAGCTGTGGACTTTCTGCTGAACCTTCTGGAAGTGTTCTGCACTTTACTAACATCACTCCGGCCGCAGCGTGCCACAGGAAATTTGACCTTAATTGGAGCAGTAAAACACCAGCCGGTTGTACACTCCAGCTGCTAGCGCTTAAACCTAAACTCAGCTTCTGACCAGCTACAGGTCGGGAGGCTTCAGGCAAGTGCTGTGGATTTATCAAAACACTAGATGTCCAAATGTTTGTGGACACCCCTTCTAATGAATGCATTCAGCTACTTTAAGCTACTTTACTTTCTACTGGCACAGATGCACACACACACACGGCTGGTCTAGTCCCTGTAGAGAAGTACTGCCAATAGAACAGGACCCTATGGAGCAGATAAACCTACTGAGCACAAGATGGGTGTTTCTAATAAAGTGGCCAGCGAGTGGAAGTAGCACAAGGTGGGTGTTTCTAATAAAGTGGCCAGTGAGTGGAAGTAGCACAAGGTAGGTGTTTCTAATAAAGTGGCCAGCTAGTGGAAGCACAAGATGGGTGATTCTAATAAAGTGGCCAGTGAGTGGAAGCACAAAGTGGGTGTTTCTTATAAAGTGGACAGTAAGTGTGGTTAATTCACAGTGTGATAGTGTGACGTCACACACCTACAAACCAGCCATCATCACATTTCTCCATGACTTCGATGACGTCTCCTTCTCGCAGCTCCAGCTCGTCCTCATTCCGGGGCACGTAGTTATACACCGCCCGGAACCTGCATGAGAACCAAAGTACTGTTCTTGTTCTAGACTCTTAACATCAGGGCATGTCATTTTAACAACGAAGACACTTACGGTTCTCCAGCTCCATGGAGGGAATCCTGCATCATCCTCTGAAGGAAGCGAGAGAGAGAGAGAGCAACAGCATTAGCATCATGCTGAAGAACTGTAGGAGCAGTGCTCCAGCGCTGCAGCCCTGTCCAGAACAGCAGGTCACTCCAAACCCATGAGCAGATGGACAGTCACACCAGGCATCAGCCTTTTGTAAGTAGACTGACGAAACAACCGACACCATGTTTACAAGTTACCCATGCACAGAGAACTATAAGGGAGGGGGGGTGTTAGAAAGGACTCCATTTCCCAGCTTGCACTTGCTTGCACTGCTAGTGACACCTCACACCACCGTCCTACCCTGCGCGCTCTACTGGAGGAAAACAGGGGGGATATACAGCGCCTCCTGGTGGAGACGGGGCTGCGGGGAGGCTTGCCCTCAACCACCACGTCCTGCTTATAAAGCGTCTGCAAGAGTCACAGCCAGGGGCAGCCGTAAGAACACAGTGGACACAACTGACCAAGACTGACCACTCACTCTGTTCTCACATTCACTCCATGATCTCATGTTAAAGGGCCCACATCCCATAATGTCCTTGGTATTTTTCCTCTTGCTTTATTCCCTAAAATGTACAATGTAAAAAAACATGCTTTTTTTGTTTTGTTAGATGTAAATGAGCTCTATTCTGATTGGCTGCCCTTTATTGTGCCTCATTCAAAAGGCAGTCTGAGCTGAAACACTCCGTTAATGGGAATGGGCGGGGCTTTAGGCTGAATAGGCCGATACAAAAGCCAGTCGCCTTTTGTGACATCACAAATGCAGCACATTATAAAAATGGGCGGATTTTGCAGATTATAATTTTAATATTAATATTAAATTATGTTCCCATAACCACATTTGTTTAACACAGAACAGAGCTCATTTACAAATATTAAAATTAAAGGCACGATAACAAATAAATTCATGTCTTATTATAATAATTATAGTTAAAATGTTCAAGAAAGGTTCAAATTTTAAATATTTTTGCAAAAATTATGAACATTTTAAAATGTAACATCATAAAAAAAAACATCAAGTTAAATGATTTTAATATAATAATAATAATTATTATTATTATTATTATTATTATTGCAAGCCGAGCTGGCAAAACAGCCTGTTGTGAATTGATTGTCCCTACAGCAGTCTAATAAACTTACGGGGGGTTATAATACCGGGGCTCACCCAATCAAAAAACAGAGCTCATTTAAATATTCGCCTTAAAGGTGCAATAAGTAAATAGATAAAAGGTAAATAGGTAAAGATAGGTAAATAGATAAAAGGTTGAAAAATAATCATGTACTAATAAATGTTTATTTATTAAAAATAAATACAATTCAAACATTATACGTGTGTTTTAGATTTAAAAAAAAAAGGAAAATGCAAAAAAATAAATATATAAAAAATGTAAAAAAAATAGCATACAGCCCCTTTAATATCTAGTACCTGGTCCAGCACAGGGAATACGACTGAGAACCTTTTTGTCTAATCAACTAAAATAACCTCAAAGCAATGGTTTAAAAGGTAAACTGGGCCAACGAGGCCTGCCTCGGACTTTCTGTCTGCCTGCGGTGGCTATGTGTGCTGCCTCCATTAGCCTCGTAGCTCCGGCGCTAAACCGATTGCGTAAACGTGTTGCGTAGATTTCTGGACGAACTTACAGGAAGGCGGGCCCCATTCACACTTTACACTGCACCTGCTGGCTTACATTGGAAAACACACACATACACTCACACACACACTCACACACACTCTCACACACACTCTCACACACACACTCACACACACACTCACACACATTCTCACACATTTCACACCTGAAACAAACAGCCTCAACACATTGCACACATGGCGCATGCACACACACACACACACACCTCATTTCACACTTGCTTCCTTGTTAATTTGCCAGATCTCCAGCAACCCACTCCAGCACATGCTAACACACACACACACACACACACACACACACACACACACACACTGACAAGCCCTGCAGAGCTCAGTGAGGAAGGAGAAAGCTGCGACTGCCAGACGACCCCTCGTGATTCTCAGGATCTGGTGCTCTTTAAAGCAGCGCTATGTGAGAAGGGGAACGTCTCGCTACAGGACGCGCTGTACGCATGCTTTTCTGGACAAGCTGAGGGACAAAGAACCGTCCCTGAAACACTCACTAACACGGGTCATAGCTCGCTGAATGCAATCAAATCCTCACAGCAACGCCTTCCTTCCTCCCTGCACAGTAGAGACGGTACTCTTTTTAATACCCTTATGAATAAACAGGCGTCCCAATACTTTAGAACACGGTTGGATCTTTCTGACATCATTTTAGGGGGAGTGATGTCATCAAAGTCCCGCCCTCGACCCTCAACCCTGTGACACTGTTGAATGTGACGGGGTTGAGCGGCTGTGACAAAGGGCACCCCATCCTGAGAATGACTCAGTTGCTGTTCTGATCCCGGCTAGTGCGCCCCCTACAGGCTAAACGAGCTGATGATAAACCAGTGAGAACCCCCCCCCCCCCCTCCCCATTACGTAATGGTGTGTGGCGACTGGTTGTTGTGGGGACGTGTGAAGCAGACAAGCATCTGATTGGCTTTGCTCTACCCCGCCCTTTCCTCACTAAGCCCCGCCTCCAAACGTTCAAACGCAGTCCATGGGTTCCCAGTTGTCATGAAGAAGCAAAAGTCTGTTCATTCCACAGAGCAGCTCCTCGTACCTTAACATGAGGAGAGCGGTGGGGAGAGCGAGGGGAGAGAGGAGGAGCAGCAGGAGGTGAGCACTGAGTAGAGGAGGAGAGTGGAACTGTGGGAGATGGAGTTTGATCTGAGGAGGAGGAGGAGGAGAGTGGAACTATGGGAGATGTAGTTTGCTCTGATGAGGAGGAGAGTGGAACTATGTGACATGCAGTTTGGTCTGAGGAGGTGAGTGGAATTGTGGGAGATGTAGTTTGATCTGAGGAGGATAGTGGAATTGTGGGAGATGTAGTTTGCTCTGAGGAAGAAGAGACTGGAGCTTTGAGAGATGTAGTTTGTTCTGACGCTGTCTGAGAGGAGAGTGGAATTGTGGGAGATGTAGTTCTCTCTAATGGAGAGGACAGTTGAACTGTGGGAAGTGTAGTTGTCTCTGATGGGGAGGAGAGTGTAAATGCAGAAAATGTATTTTGCTCTGAGGCAGAGGAAGCGAGAGGAATTATGGGAAATGCGGTTCCCTCTCTGGGAGAAGAGCATGGAATTGTGGGAGATGTAGTTTGCGTTGAGGGAGAGTTGGGTGAAATTGTGGGAAATGTTTGTGCTGACTGAGTACAAGGAGAAGAGGGTGGAATCGTGGGACATGTAGTTCGTGTTGAGGGTGGGTCGTAAGAGGACTGTGGAATTGAGTGTGGCAATGTAGAGTGCTCTGAGTGGGAGGAAGGTGGAACTGTGGGAAATGTAGTCCCTTCAAAGGTGAAGGATGGTGGAGTTGTGGGGGATACTGCTCGGTCTGAGGTGGGGGAGGGAGAGGAGGGAGGAGAGGCAGGAATGGAGGGAAGGATGGGCTGCTGGGAGGGATATAAAGGAGGACGAGTGGGAATGGGAGGCGATGGTGGGCGGAGAGAGGAAGAGGATAAAGGAGTAGAGTGACTGTGGGAGGAAGGAAAGGAGACGTGGCGAGAGGAACGAGGAGAAGTGAGGAAAAAAGGGGGAGGAGAGCAACTGGGAGAGGAGACTGATGGTGCGGATGGAGGCGTGGAAGAGGACAGGGGTGATGCAGATGTAGGAGTAGGACAGGGGAGTGGTAAAGGGGAGGATGGAGGAGTGTGAGCTAGTGACAAAGGGATAGCAGAAGTGGGAGGAGAGAAGTGGGGAGGTGATGATGACTCTGAGGCCTTCGTGGAAGCTGCTGAGGATGATGATGGAGTGTGAGGGGAGGGGGGGTCTGAGAGAAAGGACGCGGGGGGAAGGGAAGAGAGAGGTGATGGAGTGATGAGGGGTGGTGTAGAGGAGGAACCAGTGGAGTGTGTAACAGAAGAGGCATCAACCTAAGAAGGAGAAGAACAGTGCTGCAATTACTCTCTTAACCAGCTCATACACTACAACACACCAGTACCAGCACCAGCACCAGCACCAGCACCAGTACCAGCACCAGTACCAGCACCAGCACCAGTACCAGCACCAGCACCAGCACCAGTACCAGCACCAGTACCAGCACCAGCACCAGTACCAGCACCAGCACCAGCACCAGTACCAGCACCAGATAACAGAGCTCCACTCACACTCTCAACAGAAGATCAACATGCAACAGCAGAAGCTGAGAAGATGCGTATGAATGGAGAAAGGATGCATGTTGTTGGGTGGATGATGGATGAATTGGTGGATGGATAGATAGATAATGGGTGGATGGATGAATAAGCAGTTGGGTGGGTGATTGATGGATTGATAGGTAATGGGTGGCTGGATAGATGGACAGTTGGGTGGGTGATGGATGGATTGATAGGTAATGGGTGGATGGATAGATGGACAGTTGGGTGGGTGATTGATGGATTGATAGGTAATGGGTGGATGGATAGATGGACAGTTGGGTGGGTGATGGATGGATTGGTGGATAGATGGATTGATAGGTAATGGGTGGATGGATAGATGGACAGTTGGGTGGGTGATGGATGGATTGGTGGATGGATGGATAGATAGGTAATGGGTGGATGGATAGATGGACAGTTAGGTGGGTGATGGATGGATTGGTGGATAGATGGATTGATAGGTAATGGGTGGATGGATAGATGGACAGTTGGGTGGGTGATGGATAGATTGGTGGATAGATGGATTGATAGGTAATGGGTGGATGGATAGATGGACAGTTGGGTGGGTGATGGATGGATTGGTGGATAGATGGATTGATAGGTAATGGGTGGATGGATAGATGGACAGTTGGGTGGGTGATGGATAGATTGGTGGATAGATGGATTGATAGGTAATGGGTGGATGGATAGATGGACAGTTGGGTGGGTGATGGATGGATTGGTGGATAGATGGATAGATGGGTAATGGGTGGATGGATAGATGGACAGTTGGGTGGGTGATGGATAGATTGGTGGATAGATGGATTGATAGGTAATGGGTGGATGGATAGGTGGACAGTTGGGTGGGTGATGGATAGATTGGTGGATAGATGGATTGATAGGTAATGGGTGGATGGATAGATGGACAGTTGGGTGGGTGATGGATGGATTGATAGGTAATGGGTGGATGGATAGATGGACAGTTGGGTGGGTGATGGATGGATTGGTGGATGGATGGATAGATAGGTAATGGGTGGATGGATAGATGGACAGTTGGGTGGGTGATGGATGGATTGTTGGATAGATGGATTGATAGGTAATGGGTGGATGGATAGATGGACAGTTGGGTGGGTGATGGATGGATTGGTGGATGGATGGATAGATGGGTAATGGGGGGATAGATAGACGGAGATATGGGTGGATGATGGGTGGAGAGACAGAGCTGCAGTAGCTGTAGATAAATGAGGGTGTCACACTGCAGGTTCTACCTCTGCTTTTAATGGCCTGTTTATAGAAGTGGATCGAGGAGATCTGATTGGCTCATCGCCCTCTTCATGTATGTACAACTCGGGTAGGCCCGCCCACAAGCTCTCTGTCACTGGGCTAGAAGGCTCTGATTGGTCACCCAGTATGACCGACAGAAGCTTCTCACTCTGTTTCTCGTACTCTTCCTCTGTGTCCGCTCTGCTTCCTGATTTGTTGAGCTGACTGATGGTCAGGGGCTCCTTCAGTGTTAACCAATCAGACGGCAGCGCTTCACTGATCAGGGTTTTCCACTGATTGGCCAAAGTGATGGACTGGTTTTGGTTTCTGACCAATGGTGAACCGCAGTCTGCCTTCTGCACCTCCTGGCAGAGCGGATCACTTCCAAGCATGGACAGGAGTTTGGTGTACGGGTCGCGCTGGTTCTTGTGGAGCGGTTCCGGTACCGCGCGTTGTCTCGCTGGTGTGTCGGCTGTCGGGTCTGCCTCTGTGATGTAAAGCTCTACCGTCTGATCTGAGATCAGCGTCTTATCTAACGTGAAAGGCTGGGTGGTGTCCGTGGTGCTGAAAAGAACTGGAGAGGCGGGTCTACACGCGAGAGGCGGGGCTAAAGGCACTGTAACCGGAGCTGGCTTGAGTGCAGGGCTCTGATTTGGGGTGGAGCTTCGTAGCGGGGGAGTGGGCGGGCCGGGCCTCGGGCAGTCGAGGATGTTGGGAAGGGGTGGAGGAGTGGGCGGGGCTAGAGAGCTACAGGAAGAATGGGCAGGGGCGGATTCACCCAGAGTGAGGGACAGCCATTCGCTGGTGACTGCTTGGAGGTAAGTGCAGGGGGCGGAGCCAGGTCGAGGCAAAGGGGAGGGCTTTCAGAGAGGTAGAAAAACAGATATTACAGTTCATGGTAATCGACTGTATGAGATCACCGTGTGTGTGTGCATGTGTGTGTGTGTGTGTGTACCTTCTGCCCCCTGTGTGCGTCTCCATGGCGACTGGGGCTCTTGGAGGGGGACCCCTTGATGACGTCCACATACGAGACGGGGAATATTCCCTGCTTACTGGAGCCGGGAATCCTCCCCTCAAACCAGTTCTGATCCACCTTCCGCAGCAAAATCACCCTCTCTCCCTGTAACACACACACACACACACACACACACACATTTGCTATTAGCCACAATCAATATATGGCATATGACAAAAGTATTGGGACACCTGCTCATTCACTGTTTCTTCTGAAATCGAGGGGATTAAAAAGAGCTGATCCTGCTTTTGCTGGAGTAACTGTCTCTACTGTCCAGAGAAGAAGACTTTCTGCTAGATACTGCTGTCATAGAACATTGCTGTGAGGATTTGACTGCATACAGCAACAAGAGCTGCATTAGTGACGTCAGGTCACCACGATGTTGGATGATGATCACCACCTCACCTCTCTACAGGCCCTAGACCAGCTGTATGTGTGTGTGTGTGCATTTGCACGTCTCAGCAAAAAGGTGCAACTTAAAGTGGCTGAACCATGCACTCATTAGAAGGGGTGTCCAGAAGTTTTTGGACATATAGTGCACGTGTGCGGACTCGCCTTCCTCAGTGACAGCTCCACGTTGGTGTCCGCGTTGAAGTTGTATCGCGCCACAGCCTCCCCCATGTCTCGCACCTGCGCCGGGGGAGGGGGGCGAGCTGGCTGCTTCCGCTCGGGAGACGCTACCTTCTGAGAGAGAGAGAGAGAAAGAGAGAGAGAGAGAGAGAGAGAGAGAGAGAGAGAGAGATTAGAACTGACTTGACTACCTTCTTCACAGAACTCCCTGCAGAACCACAGCCAGAACTATTCGGACTGGACACGTTTTCCGGACATAGGGTACTGTGCAAAAGTCTTAGCCCCAACCATCAGGGCCTTCAGTCATTTCCAAGTCCCACCCACTGGCTAGGACTCCGCCCCATCACATGATGCATGTGCTTCTTCCAAGTCCCATAAAACCACGCTTGCAGGAGAACACTGGCCACCAGTTACCAGCTCTGCTGCTTTAGGTAATAGGTGCCTGCACTGTTACTACGGCTACGACCTCACCCAGTGGTGAGGGGAGAGGGAGGGCCATCAAACCAGATCTCTCAAACCACTTCAGGAGGTGGTCTGAGGCGCATTTCAACCCCTCCCAGTACAACCAAAACCCCTGGGGACCACCGTGGGTCGCACCACAACTGGGCCACTCGGGCTGTGCACGTTTACCTCTACGTAAGAGATCGGGAAAATGCCGACGCGCCCCCTGTGCTCTCCCTCGTACCAGTTGCTGTCAATCTGTCTGATGATGTTGATGGCATCGCCCTTCTTAAAGGACAGCTCCCTGTAGAAAACACACACACACACACACACACACACACACACAAATACACAGTCAACGACCTGGAGCCAATTCTGGGGCTTCTTTCTCGGACGGCTTGGACGCTTGACTGTTGACTGGCAGGTCATGGCAAGGTCTGTGCTTTGCTGGTTCTTGGGTTGTTCCTGACCCTCCCCAAGCAGAGTTTTGGTACAGGGATAAACTGACCAGTATCGGTCTTGACCGCACAACCCAAACCCCTCTCAATACAACCTAAACCCCTCCTAATACAACCTAAACCCCACCCAATACAACCCAAACCCCTCCTAATACAACCCAAACCCCTCTCAATACAACCCAAACCCCTCCTAATACAAACGAAACCCCACCCAATACAACCCAAACCCCTCCTAATACAACCTAAACCCCTCCTAATACAACCCAAACCCCTCCTAATATAACCTAAACCCCTCTCAATACAACCCAAACCCCTCCTAATACAACCCAAACCCCTCCTAATACAACCTAAACCCCTCCTAATACAACCTAAACCCCTCCTAATACAACCTAAACCCCTCCTAATACAACCCAAACCCCTCCTAATACAACCTAAACCCCTCCTAATACAACCCAAACCCCTCCTAATACAACCTAAACCCCTCCTTATACAACCCAAACCCCTCCTAATACAACCCAAACCCCTCTCATTACAACCCAAACCCCTCCTAATACAACCCAAACCCCTCCTAATACAACCCAAACCCCTCCTAATACAACCTAAACCCCTCCTAATACAACTCAAACCCCTCCTAATACAACCCAAACCCCTCCTTATACAACCCAAACCCCTCCTAATACAACCTAAACGCCTCCTTATACAACCCAAACCCCTCCTAATACAACCCAAACCCCTCCTAATACAACCTAAACCCCACCCAATACAACCTAAACCCCTCTCAATACAACCCAAACCCCTCCTAATACAACCCAAACCCCTCCTAATACAACCCACACCCCTCCTAATACAACCTAAACCCCTCCTAATACAACCCAAACCCCTCCTTATACAACCCACACCCCTCCTAATACAACCCAAACCCCTCCTAATACAACCTAAACCCCTCTCAATACAACCTAAACCCCTCCTAATACAACCCAAACCCCTCCTAATACAACCCAAACCCCTCCTAATACAACCTAAACCCCTCCTAATACAACCTAAATCAATTCTATGGGTATCGGATATTGCCAATATCTGAATCGGAAAACGGGCAACATGCAAATATGTCTTTAACCCCTTAGACGTTGTGTGTGTGTGTGTGTGTGTGTGTGTGAAAGAGTACAGTGCATGTTCTCTGGGACATTTACAAGCATTCACAAGAAGCAAACATAGAAACATACTGCGACGCCAGGCAGTATTACACGTGCACATGAGAGTGATGTCATACCCGATTGTGGAGCATGCGAGTCAGCGGGTTGGTTACGGGGTGTGTACTCACTTGCTGGTTTGAGCTTTAAAATCGTAAATCGCCCTGGCAGACTGTCTCTGATGGAGGAGAGAAGACAATATGAGATATGTCATCTGCTTAGTGGACACCTAGGAGAAATTCAGACAGGCCATCAGCATTCCACCAGCCCCACGCCACACGGCTAACGAATCAATATGAATCAACTTTACAGGAGAAGGAAAAAACCTTCTTTACTTTTAATGGAAGTCAATGTAAAAAGATTTCATTCCAAGCCATTTTTGGAGCATTTCTATTGGTCCGTTCATCAGGACATTACCACATGACATGAAAAATAACAGCCAGATTCATTTTATGTTGAAAAATGGAAAACGTCAAAAATAAAGATTCATGTTTTTGCGTGACAGAGGCGATATTCCTATTATGTACATTTACAGCCGCACGCACGTTTGACACCCCTGGTTTATCTATGAGTTCAAATATAAAATTAATATTCAGAATAGAATAATATTGAATAATATATTTTCTCTTCAAATAGAAGTTTTAATTAAAACAAGTGGAAATATAGATCTAGATTAGGGTTCTAATGAAATTCATTCAGTTAATTAAATTTAGTTCTAATGAAATAAATATAATAAACAAATAATAATGAATATGCCAGAATTAAGTTACTAATATATATATACATATATATATATATATATATATATATATATATATATATATATATATTTGAAATGAAGTTCTAATAAAAATAATTAAATAAATATATAGTAATATAATGTTATGCTGAAAATAATAAATAATCATTTAGATTTTTTTTTTCATGGAATAAATTCATTTCCAAGTTCCAAATAATGTTGTTGGTATTAATTAATTTTTAATCTTTAAAAAAGCAATTTGAAAAAAAAATTAATTTGAGAACATTTTAGATGCTGATCTATATATAGATATCAATCAATAGGCATAGTGATAATAATGAATATTGTTTTATTTATATATATATATATATATATATATATATATATATATATATATATATATATAATAAATTAATATACAGACCAAAATTATGATAAATTACTGTGTACAAGGTTGGAAATAAGTAATAATAATAATATAAAACATATTTATTCTTATTTATAATTATATCATTTATTATAATAAAGCTAATAACCAGAATGTCTTGATGTAAAATGTTGAATTAAAGTCTCTAAAACTTTTTTTTTATTTCATTAATAACATGTTATAATTACTACTTAATAAATAAAGTTATTATTCAATAAATAAACACAACTGTAATGTATAAGTGTAATCATACATCCTGAGGTTAGTGTTGTTCTACAGGCCCTGAAGACACTGAAGGGTTTCATTACCTCTCGATCTGGCGTAGGTCTTCTGTTCTGAGGCGTGAGAGAACCAGCATCAGAGCCCTGATCTGCACAGAACAAAGGTCAAAGGTGAGTGGACTCCTAAACAGTGGCCATCATGTCTGCAGGTACGTGAAAGGGTCATGGGGGTGAAAAGTGAAACACTGATGGGGGGGGAAACAGCCACAGGAATGCAAAAGCAAAAATGTTTATTTTAGGTTCTGAGCTTTAAGAGAAAAGAGGAATGACTTATAAAATTCAAATAAAAATGTAAATAAAATAAACTAATAAACAAAAACAAAAAAATCACAAGCTCAGGAAACATTTTCAATTCCAATTGCTTCAACATATTTCTGACAGCAGATTAAAGAAAATGTTATTTTAGCTACAAAAGATCTGTTCAAAAATACAAGAATATAATTCATAATTTGAATAATAATATTTATATGTTTAGAAATTTTATGAAAATATATATTTTTTAAAATCCCGGTTTCAAATAATCTTGTTGGTATTAAATAATTATTAATCTTTAAAAAATATATATATATTTTTTATTTCAGAATTTCAGATGTCTATCTATCTATATAGATCATAATAATTAATATTGTTGTATTAATATTAAAAATATATAATAATTTGGAATTCGATTTTTTTATATTAATCTCTAGATCAAATTAAAGCTGTTCAAAATTAAGATTTGTCAAAAACACAACAAACACACAAAATATATATTGTTTCCAAAAATGTTTTAAAAAAGATTTAAAATTCCTTACAATTTCACCTTTTGTTTTTTAATCAAATACAACAATATTGAGGATACTGAAGCAACTGGAAAATTGGGAAAAGAACATTACTCACATTGTTAAAATAAATACAAATAATCAATAATACAATAATTAATCTATAAAAACAAAGAAATGAAATAACAAAAACAATATTAAGTAAAAAATAACAAGAGCTTAGGAGGACACTGCGCGCGTAACGTAAACACCGGAAAAAATGAAACATATAAATATCCAACGTAGCACTAGCTACGCTTCCATCCAAAGATTATGACAAATATTTATTATTAAATATTCATATATGTTTTAATGTATCCAAAAGTTGCAAATATAGCTAAAAAGTAGTGGATAAGTGGTTTGTTCACATCAGTCCTCATCAGTAGGTTACATGGACAGAAGTCACATCATACACTGTATGGACAAAAGTATTGGGACACCTGCTCATTCACTGCTGCTTATAGGATATTTTGTTGGAGTAACTGACTCTACTGTCCAGAGAAGAAAGTTAGGCTTTCTACTAGATTTTGGAGCATAGCATTGCTGCGAGAATTTGATAGCATTCAGCAACAAGAGCTGTGTCAGTGAGGTCAGGTCGTGATGGATGGTGAGCACCACCCCACCCCACCCCACCTCATCATCCCCAATCCCCAGCTTTATACCCCTCTAGGCCACGCCTGGCATTAGGCAGCATGGTGCCAATCGGTTCAATAGGTTAGTACCTGAATGCCTTTCGCTAGAAGGGGTGTCCACAAACTTTTGGACACACAGTGTACACAAAGTAAATCTTGTTTCGTCACTTGTTTCGAAAGTGGATGGAAACGTAGCGCCGGGCGACTTGACATGCATTCACCGAACAGAACGAGCGTGCATGGAGCTTTCTTTGCCTCTTGTCCACGAAACGTAGCACTAGCGATTAGCATAGCGACACTTCTGATGGACCAGTGGAGAAGAGGCAGCGCTTCAGATACACTAGCACAGGGTGTTTGTGGGAATGACAATGGGACCAGGCAACAACGGGCGATTCTGAGGGGGTAGGGGGGGCAGGAGCAAGGCTCTTAGCGAGCTAGGAAGAGTTAGCGAGTTAGCACGGCTGCACCTGAATAGCAGGTTGCGTTAGCGTGCTGGTTGTTGTTGTTGGAGGCGTCTGCGTGGTGGGACTGCTGGTAGGAGGCACTGTGGTAAGGCTGGTAGAAGTGGGAGGAGGAGGAGGAGGAGTGGTACTCCTTCCGTCCCCGCAAGGAGGAGCTCCTCTCGGGAACGTCCGGGAGCAACTCCTCCAGGAGCCGCCGCAAAATACTATCGTCCGGCAATCGCGCCGGTCCCAGCCCTTTCTCCGCCCTTATGTGGTCGTAGATGTCCTGCAGGGCGGCGTCTAAAGCCTCGTAGACGGACGTTTTTGACCTGTGGCGGCCGGCGCGGCTGTGCCGCCTCTGAGTCGGTGGGGAACCCCGCTTTCTGCGGAAAGGCACAGGGCTGACCAGGAAGGCCAGCTTGGAAAGGCCCGAATCGTTGGCCAACTGCTGAGCCAGTGGAGAGGTCAAGGCGGCGTGACTCTCCTGCCGGGCGCGCTCGTGCTTCAGCATGGTGGTGAAGCGCGTGTAGGATGCCGGGCAGCGGCCCTTGCAGGAGCTGATCAGGTGGCGGTGATGGTACCCTTGATTCTGGCCAAGACTCTGGTGGTGGTGGCTGCCATGGTGTCGGTGTCCATGGTGGTGGTGGTGGTGATGGTGGTGGTGGTGTTGGTGAAGGTGTCCAGAGCCGTAGAAGCTCTCCGATGAGGCCAGCGAGCAGTGGTCCAGGTCGCTCTCGCTGCAAAAGGACGAGCCTTCAATTTGGATGAAGTCGCTCAATTCCGAAGCGCAAGCGTCTTGCTCACTGTCCGAGTAGTCCTGCGGCTGGTGCTGGTTCGGTCTGACCACCGGCACCAGGCTGCGGTTCTCTGGACCCGGCCGTGGCTGGCCTTCGGGGGGACTTCTTTCTGGAGGGTCTTCCTCCTCCAGGAGAGACTCCACTGAGAAGCGCCGCTTAGGGCAGCTGCTGGCCCGAGAGGACCCTGGTGTAGTGGTGCCTGACGGAGTGTTGTCCTCCCCGAGGTCTGGCATGGACTTGGACTTCTTGATCAGCTGCTCGTATTCCGAGATCCGGTTCGGCACCATGTGCTGTGGCACCTCGAACGGAGGCCAGGCGTGGAGGTTTCTGCCCTGCTGCTGCTGTTGCCGCTCGAGCTCCAGAATGCGGGCCCGGACGGAGCGGATCACCTCCGAGGGCAGCAGCTGCTCTCGGTCGATGTGGTGCATCTTCTTGTACAGCTGCAGAAATCCCGGCGTATCGTGGGCCATCTTGCGCCGATGGTGCCGGCGCCCCCTAGGGGACGAATTAAGACTCTTCGCCTGATTCAGCTGATTTCCACCTTCATCGATCAGGGATCCGGCGCTTTCCGAGCGAGTGGCGGTCACGGAGCCGGAAGCCCGTCCAGGCCTTCCACCGTTCCCGTCGGACAACAAGTCATCGCAGCTGCGGGATTTGAGGCGAGGCGAAGAAGCCGCCACCTCCTCCTCCTCCTCCACGCTGCTCCAGGTATCCCCACCCTCTTGCCGGCACGTCTGCCAACCGTTCTTGAAGCAGATGGAGCGCTTGGAGCTGCGCAAGGTGGACGTGGAGAGGGTGAGGGAGTCGGAGGAGAGGTGGGAGGATGCCATACCTGGGGAGCTCACTGACGGGGAGAGAGACTCACTAGCGCCCCCAGCTGCAGAGGCAGCAATCGCAGCATTTCAAAAAGAGAGGAGACAGGACAGGTTAAGAAGATCAGTGAGAAGAAAGAGAACGTTTTAGTAAGACACTGATGAAGGGTCAGAACAGAGAACCAACACAGAGGCCATGACTTCACATCTTGGAACATAGAGGTTCTACGCAATGGTCACACTCGGGTCTTCGGGTCAGGACAGGTATATTGGTATTTTTTTCGAGACCACCATTACGAAGACCGCTCGATAATATGGGGGTGTGTGGGTACCTTTTGCTCTGGATGGGGATGAAGGAGAGGAACGGATGGCAGGTTTCTTCAGAGTACTGGATCTGGAGGGGTCGAGCGGGCGTGCTGGGGCCTGACTGGCATTCTGCTCATTTCCTGTCCCAGAAGGCTCGGACTTTCGTCTCTTTCTGTAATCGCTGGACGCACTGCAAAGCCCACAATGCAGAAAAACGGCAAAAGCTCAGCAACAGAACAACTCCAGGCTCAGTTGGAGTAAATACAAACACTATACTGATCACAGAGGTGGGTGGTGAAGATCACCGCCATGGCCAGGCTGGTACCACTGACCACTAACAGTAGTTTGTGGTCAGTGGTACCAGCCTGGCCATGGCGGTGATCTTCACCACTCACCTCAGTCGCCCTGCGTTTATTTAATTGGTATATTTCTTGCTGTGTTTTTGAAACTGGCCTCACGAACTGCAGAATTCCAGTGGTTCTGGTTCTGACTACCTAGGCATTCGCTGAATCTGCAGACTATGAACGGCATAAAGTCCAACAGCAATGTGAGAGACTAGTGGAGAGCTGGCCGAGACACGAGAGCTGTGATTGGCCGTCAAGGTTATTATTTCAGCATAGTGATTTCTGAATGCTCTCAGAGTTCAGATATTAGTACTGTGATTAAATCTGAATAATAACTTCTGTACATTATAATTATTAGATATTTTTAGGATTATTTGAGCAGCTGTTTTTGAGCATTTGTCATTTCTGCTAATAAATAAATGCTCTAAATAAGTATTATAATACAAATATTAATATTTTTATGTGGAATTTAAGAAAAAATGTTGTCCATGGTTTATGAAATACAACGGAAATGTTGATTTCCCTAAAACACCTGAAACTGATCATATATATATATATATATATACACTTTATCATTTTTCACTTTTTGACATAAATCGAATCCAACAGTTGCTCTTCATAATATGGCCGGATTTCACAATGAACGGACCAATAGAAACGCTCCAAAATGGCATGGAATAAAACCTCTTTCCATTGACTTCCATTGAAAGCTGAGAAGGTTTTTCCCTTCTCCTGTAAAGTTGCCAGTTGCCCACACCCACCCCTAATCTAGTCTTCTAACCCCTGTATTTACAATAGAAGCTCCAGATCTCCAGAGCTGCAGATGAAGCAGCTGAACATAAATCCAGTAAAAAGGAGAAACAAGAGCTTCTCATTCTGAAGAAAGAAAGTAGTGAGATCTTGTCGGTGAGCTAGTCTGAAGAACAGAGCTCGGTTCCTCCAGGGTTCTCCTGGACGCCCCCCAGTCCAGCCAGCACAGCGTGGAGGATGTGTTCACCTCCATCAGCAGCAGCAGCAGCAGCAGCTCACCTGATTTACCATCATTAAGCCCTGATTTACCACCAAACCAGGTGTTGATCTGAGGAGAACTCTAAATAACACTAGACTCCATGAGAGAGGAGAACTTTGGAGATGATGGAGAACCACCACCACTTTAGTGATTATTGTAATATCAGTGTTTTACTGAGCAGGGGAACACTTCCTGCCCCAGATCTAATTTCAGCCACTGGTGTTGCCGTGGTGAACGTCCGGCAAGAGCAGATCAGCACATCTCAGTGCTGTAGCACGGCTAGCAGTTTGGAGGACGTCCAGGTTTTGTACTGGGGGGGGGTGAAAAGCACGCCTCGGGACCCTCTAACAAGAAGACGGAGAGAGAGAGCAGGAGAGCGGCAGCGAGATGAAAGCTGGGGAAGAGACTCACCTCGGGGCCCCCTCGGGCCGGTCGGCGGGCGGGAGATAGAGGGACGTCTGCAAGAGAAGAAAGACACAATGGAAGAGAGGAGTGAGAATCCACGGGAACAAAGAGGCAGCGCCGCGCTCCGACACCTTCCCCCCTCCGCGTCCGTATACACACACACACACACACTGCCAAAACCGCGACGATCCCACCGATCCCAGATCGCCACGGCGATGAACTCTGACCTGCTTTGAGAAAGAGAGAGGTATAGTCTTGAGGTAACCACGGCAACTCAAGATGCTGAAGATGGCAGGTCGTTGTGCTCAAGAGTGTGTATGTGTGTGTGTGTGTGTGTGTATGGGTTGAAGCTGCACGTGGTAACCTGGTGTATGACGTCCTTCACGATGTGTCCCTCCTCCTTCATTCTCCACCAATCAGCACCGATCTGCAACCACTCAGGATGAAACCCAGCAGCCCACACAGGCTCCACGGGTCAATCCGCATTGCACTGAGATCAGCACTAATGGGGGACGCTTACAACAAAAGCTCAACGTTCAATACGACCGCAGTGCTGCTCCGGAGAGAGCACAGAGGTTAAACACAAACCCTGGCCTGACCCTGACTGCCCCGCCCGCTGACCACCGTCCAGTGTCGAGAAAAAAAGGACACACCATGACCCCCTCACAACACACTGTGACCCCTCAGAAAACACCATGACCCCCTCAGAACACACTGTGACCCCCTCAGAACACACAGTGACCCCCTCAGAACACACCACAACCCCCTCAGAACACACCGTGACCCCCTCACAACACACTGTGACCCCTCAGAATACACTGTGACCCCCCTCAGAAAATGCTTTGACCCCCTCAGAACACACCATGACCCCCTCAGAACACACAGTGACCCCCCCAGAACACACTGTGACCCCTCAGAAAACACCATGACCCCCTCAGAACACACTGTGACCCCCTCAGAACACACCGTGACCCCCTCAGAACACACTGTGACCCCTCAGAACACACAGTGACCCCTCAGAACACACTGTGACCCCTCAGAATACACTGTGACCCCTCAGAATACACTGTGACCCCTCAGAACACACAGTGACCCCCTCAGA
The DNA here is from genome assembly GCF_030463535.1 of Salminus brasiliensis. NCBI lineage: Eukaryota > Metazoa > Chordata > Actinopteri > Characiformes > Bryconidae > Salminus > Salminus brasiliensis. The sequence continues at coordinate 2,590,555 of NC_132901.1, forward strand.
ACACACTGTGACCCCTCAGAACACACAGTGACCCCCTCAGAACACACTGTGACCCCTCAGAACACACTGTGACCCCTCAGAATACACTGTGACCCCTCAGAATACACTGTGACCCCTCAGAACACACAGTGACCCCTCAGAACACACAGTGACCCCCTCAGAACACACTGTGACCCCTCAGAACACACTGTGACCCCTCAGAATACACTGTGACCCCTCAGAACACACTGTGACCCCTCAGAACACACAGTGACCCCCTCAGAACACACTGTGACCCCTCAGAACACACAGTGACCCCCTCAGAACACACTGTGACCCCTCAGAACACACAGTGACCCCCTCAGAACACACAGTGACCCCCTCAGAACACACCATGACCCCCTCAGAACACACAGTGACCCCCTCAGAACACACAGTGACCCCTCAGAACACACAGTGACCCCCTCAGAACACACTGTGACCCCTCAGAACACACCATGACCCCCTCAGAACACACAGTGACCCCTCAGAACACACTGTGACCCCTCAGAACACACAGTGACCCCCTCAGAACACACCATGACCCCCTCAGAACACACAGTGACCCCTCAGAATACACTGTGACCCCTCAGAATACACTGTGACCCCCTCAGAACACACAGTGACCCCCTCAGAACACACAGTGACCCCTCAGAACACACCACAACCCCCTCAGGACACACCGTGACCCCCTCACAACACACTGTGACCCCTCAGAATACACAGTGACCCCTCAGAACACACCATGACCCCCTCAGAACACACAGTGACCCCTCAGAACACACTGTGACCCCTCAGAACACACAGTGACCCCCTCAGAACACACCATGACCCCCTCAGAACACACAGTGACCCCTCAGAACACACTGTGACCCCTCAGAATACACTGTGACCCCTCAGAATACACTGTGACCCCCTCAGAACACACAGTGACCCCCTCAGAACACACAGTGACCCCTCAGAACACACCACAACCCCCTCAGGACACACCGTGACCCCCTCACAACACACTGTGACCCCTCAGAACACACAGTGACCCCTCAGAACACACCATGACCCCCTCAGAACACACAGTGACCCCTCAGAACACACTGTGACCCCTCAGAATACACTGTGACCCCTCAGAATACACTGTGACCCCCTCAGAACACACAGTGACCCCCTCAGAACACACAGTGACCCCTCAGAACACACCACAACCCCCTCAGGACACACCGTGACCCCCTCACAACACACTGTGACCCCTCAGAATACACTGTGACCCCCTCAGAACACACAGTGACCCCCTCAGAATACACTGTGTCCCCCTCAGAAAATGCTTTGACCCCCTCAGAACACACCTTGACCCCCTCAGAACACACCATGACCCCCTCAGAAAACGCTGTGACCCCCTCAGAACACACCATGACCCCCTCAGAAAACGCTGTGACCCCCTCAGAGCACAAAATGACCCCCTCAGAACAAACCGTGACCCCCTCAGGATACACTGTGACCCCCTCACAACACACTGTGACCCCTCAGAATACACTGTGACCCCCTCAGAACACACTGTGACCCCCTCACAACACACCACAACCCCCTCAGAGCACAAAATGACCCCCTCAGAACAAACCGTGACCCCCTCAGGATACACTGTGACCCCCTCAGGATACACTGTGACCCCCTCACAACACACTGTGACCCCCTCAGAACAAACCGTGACCCCCTCAGAACAAACCGTGACCCCCTCAGAACACACTGTGACCCCTCAGAACACACTGTGACCCCCTCAGAACACACTGTGACCCCCTCAGAACACACAGTGACCCCCTCACAACACACTGTGACCCCTCAGAACACACTGTGACCCCCTCAGGATACACTGTGACCCCCTCACAACACACTGTGACCCCCTCAGAACACACAGTGACCCCCTCACAACACACTGTGACCCCCTCACAACACACTGTGACCCCCTCACAACACACTGTGACCCCCTCAGAACACACAGTGACCCCCTCACAACACACTGTGACCCCCTCAGAACACACAGTGACCCCCTCACAACACACTGTGACCCCTCAGAACACACTGTGACCCCCTCAGGATACACTGTGACCCCCTCACAACACACTGTGACCCCCTCAGAATACACTGTGACCCCTCAGGACACACCATGACCCCCTCAGAACACACCATGACCCCCCCAGAACACACTGTGACCTCCTCAGGATACACTGTGACCCCCTCACAACACACTGTGACCCCCTCACAACATACTGTGACCCCCTCAGGATACACCGTGACCCCCTCACAACACACTGTGACCCCTTCAGAACACACTGTGACCCCCTCAGGATACACTGTGACCCCCTCAGAACACACTTTGACCCCTCAGGATACACCGTGACCCCCTCACAACATACTGTGACCCCCTCAGGATACACCGTGACCCCCTCACAACACACTGTGACCCCTTCAGAACACACTGTGACCCCTCAGGACACACCGTGACCCCCTCAGAACACACTGTGACCCCCTCACAACACACTGTGACCCCTCAGGACACACCGTGACCCCCTCAGAACACACTGTGACCCCCTCACAACACACTGTGACCCCTCAGGACACACCGTGACCCCCTCAGAACACACTGTGACCCCCTCACAACACACTGTGACCCCCTCAGGATACACTGTGACCCCCTCAGGATACACTGTGACCCCCTCACAACACACTGTGACCCCCTCAGGATACACTGTGACCCCCTCAGGATACACTGTGACCCCCTCACAACACACTGTGACCCCCTCAGGATACACTGTGACCCCCTCAGGATACACTGTGACCCCCTCACAACACACTGTGACCCCCTCAGGATACACTGTGACCCCCTCAGAACACACTGTGACCCCCTCAGAATACACTGTGACCCCCTCAGAATACACTGTGACCCCCACAGGCCAACAGCCTCCCCCAGCATCGCTTCCACAGTGTTAGCATTGCTACTGCGACATTAGCCAGTAGCATACAGTAACATACAGTAGCTAACGAGTAGCATGCTAGCTACATCGTCTGGCTAACGAGTAGCATGCTAGCTACATCAAGACAAGAAGTATCAAGACAAAGAGGGGCTACTTCTAGCTGAAGGAGTAATTAAGTGACCACATCAAAGAACATGTAAAGATATACAGCGACACGGGAGCGCATGCTAGCAGCTGGTGCCCCCTGTTGGTTAAAGACAGCAGTGCAGATCAGGTTTGAGGTAAAGCTCTACAGTTTCTCTCTATGCTGCTTCTGAGCTGGACCTGAGACTTCACACTAAAGCCGGTGACAGTGTGAGGAGAAAGCAAAGCGTGGAGGACAGAGGAGAGGAGAGACGAGAGGAGACAAGATGAGACGAGACGAGAAGAACCACAATGAGACAAGACGAGAAGAGACAAGAGGAGAGGAGAGGAGAAGAGAGAAGAGAGGAGGCAGAAAGAAGAGACGACATGAGAAGAGAGGAGACGAAAGTAGAGGAGATGAGGAGACGAGACGAAAGTAGAGGAGATGAGAGGAGAAGAGAAGAGAAGAGACGACATGAGAGGAGAGGAGATGAGAGGAGACGAGACAAAAGTAGAGGAGATCAGACGAGACGAGACGAAAGTAGAGGAGATGAGAGGAGAAGAGATTCAAGTAGAGGAGATGAGAGGAGAAGAAATGAAAGTAGAGGAGATGAGAGGAGAAGAGACAAAAATAGAGGAGATGAGAGGAGAAGAGATGAAAGTAGAGGAGATGAAAGGAGAAGAGAAGAGAGAAGAGACGACATGAGAAGAGACGAGACAAAAGTAGAGGAGAGAAGAGAAGAGCAGAGAGAAGAGACGACATGAGACGAGGGGAGATGAAAGTAGAGGAGGTGAGAGGAGAAGAGAAGAGAAGAACCGCAATGGGACGAGACAAGAAGAGACAAGAGGAGAGAAGAGAGGAGAGGAGACGAAAGTAAAGGAAATGAGAGGAGGAGAGAAGAGAAGAGAGAAGAGACGACATGAGAAGAGAGGAGATGAAAGCAGAGAAGAAAAGAGAGGAGAAGAGAAGGTCAGACAAAAAAAAAAGGAGAGAACCGACGAGATAAGGGAAGAGATGAGATAAGGCGAGACGAGAAGAGACAAAAGGAGAGAAGAGAAGTAGAGAGGAGACAAAGAAAGACTAGAGGAGACGAAAGGAGAGGAGACGAGGCGAGACAAGAAGGGGAAGAGGAGGGACAGACAGTCGGCTGTACGGATGGATGAAGGAGGGAGGGCTGGCATTACCTGCGTGAGTGAGCGCGTGGAGCAGTCAGGAGTGTAATCCAGCCTCTTTTTAGGAGGCTAAGAGAGGAGGAGGAGAAGGAGGAGTGGAGATGAGGTGGAGAGGCAGGTGCATCATGGGAGAAAAGACACATGTGGAGAGAGTGACAGCATTAGAGCACAGAAACAACAAAGCAAGCGCACACACACACACACACACACACACACACACACACACACTTACTTGCTATGTAGCAGCTAATATCTAGTGAAGGTCAGTAAGTGTCCAGTTGTGCTGTTACATGCCTTTCAACAGTAAAGCTGGTAGTGGACTATAGGGGTGCTCTCGAGTGCGCAGGTTAGGACCTGACCGATAATACTGACCGGCTACGCCATCCAGTGGAGAAGTAATTGCCCGCCTAGCTCCAAATAAAATGTAAAACCTGCAGTCTGAAAAGGGTTCTAGGTTCTGAATTTTTAGGGTTCTAGAGCAGGGATGCACAACTCCAGCACTGGAGGGACGGTCTCCTGCAAAGTCTGGTGGTTGCCCTACTTAAACACACCCACTTTGCCAGGTAAATGGGCAACTACCGAACCTGACTGGAGACTAGCCCTCCAGGACAGCCAGAAAACACCAAACCTGAACAATCCCTAAGCCTCCTGAGGGGTCATCTTCAAAGGACAGACCAGTCTGACCGGTGGGCAAATATCTGGACAATGAAGGTGCCTTTCAATCTATCTATTTTAGGTAGTAGTAGACCATTCAAACATGGTGGTGGTAGTGTTACGGTGTGGGGATGTCTTGCTGCCTCAGAACATGAACACAAATATGTGATCGGCCAGTATATCCATAAATAGCCGATCTAGAGAGCCAATCAGATCAATCAGATCAAAGGCTCCTCGGTCACAGGACGCCGCAGTTCCTTGTTCAACCACTAGATGGAACTAGCGATGTCCTCTGCTCTGTTAGTTTGTAGAAGTGGCATCCAGCACTGCCCTTGATTGGTATCGGCCCCTAAAAACACTGACCGGTACATCTCTAATCCCTGAGCAGACTGGTCCTTCATCCGTCCGTGAGCTGAAGCTGAAACACAGTTGGGTTATGCAGAAAGACAATGATCCACATCTGAATGGCTAATGGCAAAGATGTGTAGTGTATGTTTTGGAGCTTGACATCAACAGAGATGCTCTAAAGAAGCAGTCTAGGCCTCGAGGTATCCATTTTTGAGGGGGCAATTACTTTTTCACACGGGCGATTAGCAACGTAGCAAAAGTGCGTAAATCAGTCAGGCCCTAGCATGCATTCGTGTTCGTGTTCATACCTCACCACACCACACAAAACAAGGCCAGCTCTGAGGTTCGGTGTTTGTCACCTACGCCACTCTTTGATGGACGTCCTCTTGTTTACTCGCTTCGGTAAACAAGTCATCGCGTGAGAAGCAGACAAAACAACCAGGCGAAATCAAACTGTCCTCATGTGCTCCACTATAGAAGCTGGAGAAACTGCGCCTGAAGCTTGAGGGCTCGAAAAGGAAATGCTAACGCAGTGTTAGCAGCCGCTTCGGCGCAGTTACTGCAGCTGCATCTCCGAACTGTGAAACATCACGTAAACACTGCTAAAAGATCGGACTGTTAAATGCGTGCATTATCCGCACCTACGCTAATAATCAGCCGAGACATGTCGTTTTGAATCGTTTTAAAGTGGAGCTACGAGGCTAAAGCAGTTAGCATACGTCTCACTTACTTGCGTAAGTGGTTTCTGACGCTATGTAGGACACACGGCTATCTATGCCTGTAGCCTAAACATAAACAATTTTTTTCAAGGTTTGCGTCGGTAAGCACAGCGTAGCAAAAATGCTAACAAGCCAAATTCTAATGCTAGGCTGAAACTTCTGATGGATTAGCTATTATGCTAGTAAAGCTAATCCATAACAGCTAATCCAACTGAAGTTTTAGTCAGTTTTAAAGGAAAGTGTCATATAGCTTAGCTAGCTAAACAAAATGTAGCCAATTTACCTAACCTAACCTAAAAGGCTAATGCAGCTGAAATGTTAGTGAGTTTTAAACTTAGCTAGCGAAAGGCTAATCCAGGTAAAGTTTTAGTCAGGTATAAAATAAAACAGTCTATGACTGACTATAATCTCTTAGCTATTATGCTAGTTTAAAGAAAGGTGGTCTGTAACTGACCAAAACAGGTAGCATAACAGCTAATCCAGCTGAAGTTAGCTTGATAGTTTTAAAGGAAAATGGTCTGGAACTGACTAAAACCTAGCTAGCGAAAGGCTAATGCAGGAGAAATTTAAGCCAGTTCTAAAGGAAAGTGGTCCGTAACAGACTAAAACATCTGTGGATTAGCTATTATGCTAGTTTTAAAGGAAAATGGTCGGTAGTGGACTAAAATTTAGCTAACAAAAAGCTAATGCAGCTAAAGTATTAGTCAGTTTTATTCAAGTTCAGTAGTAGTTTTATTCATGTTTACAGGAAAACAAGCTATTAGAGCTTAATTACCTCAATGTGAAGCCGTTAGCATGAACTAAACTAAAACCTAGCTAGCGAAAGGCTAATCTATGTCAAATTTAAGCACTTTTGCGGATTAGCTTTCATGTTGATTTTAAAGGAAAGTGTTCTGTAGCGGACAAAACACTTAGCTAGCGAAAGGCTAACGCAGATTAATTTGTAGTCAGTTTTAAAGGAAAGTGGTCTGCAACTGACTAAAACTTCGGCTGAATTAGCGATTTACTGGATGTAGCGTTTCAGTTCGTCTTTAGACTTAAGATTTACCTGTAATGAAGGTCTTGTGATTTGAAGCCATTGTCAGAAATCATAAAAACAAGTTATTAAAGATTAATTACCTCAGTTTACGGCAGGTGTGTGAAGCCGTTAGCATGAACTAAACTAAAACTTAGCTAGCGAAAGGCTAATCCAGGTGGAATTTAAGACAGTTTTAATGGAAAGTGGTCTATAACTGTCTAAAACTTAGCTAGCAAAGGCTAATCCAGGTGGAATTTAAGCCAGTTTTAAAGGAAAGTGGTCTGTAACTGACTAAAACTTAGCTAGCGAAAGGCTAATCCAGGTGGAATTTAAGCCAGTTTTAATGGAAAGTGGTCTATAACTGTCTAAAACTTAGCTAGCGAAGGCTAATCCAGGTGGAATTTAAGACAGTTTTAATGGAAAGTGGTCTGTAACTGACTAAAACTTAGCTAGCGAAGGCTAATCCAGGTGGAATTTAAGCCAGTTTTAATGGAAAGTGGTCTATAACTGTCTAAAACTTAGCTAGCGAAGGCTAATCCAGGTGGAATTTAAGACAGTTTTAATGGAAAGTGGTCTGTAACTGACTAAAACTTAGCTAGCGAAGGCTAATCCAGGTGGAATTTAAGACAGTTTTAAAGGAAAGTGGTCTGTAACTGACTAAAACTAAAACTCTACGTTCGTTTTAAGGATAAATGGAGTGTAGCGGACTAAAACTTTGACTGAATTAGCTATTTTATAGACGTAGCGTATCAATTTTGTCCTTTAGACTTAAGATTTACCTGTAATAAAGTCAAAAATCATAAAAACAAGTTAATACAAATGAATTAGCTCAGTTTAAGGCAGGTATGTGAAGCCATTAGCATAATAAATTCGCTATATTTGCCTCGTAGCTTCAGTCAAACACTAATTATTTAATTAATTAATTAATTAATTAATTAATTAATTAATTAAACATATTTTTTATTGGGTTAAATTTTCATTTCACTTAAAAGCCAGATTCTTTCGCAGTGTTTGTGGGTTGAGGTGCTTTCAACAACCAAACCACCCACCCCCTCCAACACACACACACACACACACACACACACACACACACACACACACTTCTCTAGCTGCTACAGCACACCAGAGACAGCATGCCGAACCCGCAGCCTCCGGTTTCGCTCACTCCAACTTACCGGCCGACCAAACTCCAGCTCAGAAAAGAACTTAAACCAAGGCTCGTTCTCTAAATCTATCTCATCTGCTGAACACTCAACACTCTGGAGCGAAGGGCGAGAGACACAGAGAGACACAGAGACAGAGAGAGAGAGAGAGAGAGATGTGAGAGGTGGATGCAGGGGTTAAGAGGACTGCATGGTATGGGAAAGGATTACACAATGAATAACACAATGGATAACACACACACACACACACACACACACACACACACACACACACGCATATTGCACCTCTAGCATATTGACCACAAGAGGGCAGCAAAGATCCATATTCTCATTTTCTCTGTATTATGTGTGTTATAATGTCTCTCTCTCTCTCTCTCTCTCTCTCTCGGGACATTCTCAGTAGCCTCAGTTTCTGTTCTGTTGCTCTGAGCTGGGCTGTGATTTAGGCCTGTGACATTTCAGGCCCAGTGCCTCATGGGAAATGTAGTCTTTAACAGCTCCTGACTAAGCGTTTCAGACTGCGACTCTAAAAGCTGAGGGAGCTCCTAGACAGCTCTCAGCGGACTGCAGAACGGCTGAGGGGGAAATACTGCACTTTCTTTCTTTCTAAACACACACACACACACACACACACACACACACACACTTTCTGGAAAATGTTTGGAATTACAAAACGATTCAGTTCATCATCAAATCTCTCAAATTTCACCACAATGTGATTCACCTTGATTGAATTCAGAATTGTGAACCATTCACAATTATTTGACTTAATTACGACTCTCAATCTTTTTGATTTGACATGCTTATGATTTGATTTGATTTGATTTCGGTTTGATATGGTTCAGAATACTGAATGATTCCCATAGATTTGATTCATTCACTATTCCTTAAGAATTCACTGTGTTCATTTCTTCATTTCTTTAGGAAATGATTTAGTGCCTCAGTCTTAGATTTCGTCACTATTAGATTCAGTTTGATTATTTTAATAAGAGTCATAATTGTAAATGATTCACGATTTGATACGATATGTTTCAAAACTGTTAATTACTGTGGGATGAAATCTCAAATTTTGGCCACAATTCGATTCAGTTAGATTCTGTATGATTCAGGACTGTGAAAGATTTGCAATGAAGGGAATCATCCACTATTCTTTAGGAACAGTTCAATTCAGAATGTGGAAATTCAGAACTATGAACAGTTCTCAAAGATCTGATTCATCCGTTATTCCTTAAGAACTGATTCAATTTGATTCAGTTTAATTCTTTTTTTAATGATTCAAAACTGTGAATGATTCTTAATGTCACAATGATTTGAATCATCCACTATGTTGACAGAAATGCTTCAGTGCGCCACAGTATTCCATCGCTGAATTGATTCTTTGGGAAATGATTCAGTGCTTCAAAATGAGTTGAGGCTTTTATTTTTTTAACGCAGTGGAATCACTGCTTGCGTCACACACACACACACACACACACACACACACGTGGAAACCAGCAGTCAGCCTGCCCTATAATCACATGGCGCTGAAGCTCTCAGACAGAGCGAGCGCCGCGCTGAAACCCTTTTAAATGTCAACCTGAGAAAGCAGGCGCCGCTTTCCAGAACCTTCAGCGCTCAGACAATTACACAAGAGACCCAAGGGCCGGGCTGTCGGACCATCCGAGCATCTGAACAAAGGGGGAGGCGGAGAAACGTCAGCATCAGAGAAGAACGGAGAGAAAAACAGGTCATGGCAACCCTTTACCATCCTGATACCGCTGAAGTGTAATTAAGTAATGACACAATTCAATAAGTACACAATTAATTACATGTACCTTCAATTTACACTTTATATGGATTCCTCAAGAGCTCAGAAGGCTCTGGTCCACGCCCCCCCCCAGCTCTTGGCTCCGCCTCTTTTCCAGCTATGAGGGGGGAGAGCGCCATCTACCCACCCGGCCGACTGTGCTCTCTCCGACTCCGGCTGCCGATGGCAAAGCGGCACGGCTCCCTGGCTTGTGCTGTATAGAGTGAATGGCTAGACTCCTTCCCCTCCCCACATTAGCAGCCTGTATCCGCTCAAACTCCCCGGACCACTCACCGGCCGTTCCTGCTCCAGAATGGACGACTTGCCCGGCTCGTACTCGAAGATGCTGCGTGGCTCCGCCCGGTATTTGCGCGTGTCCACTTTGCGGTCAGGAGGGCTCCATTCATTCCTGCAGTGGATCAGAGACACGAGTTTAGACACGAGGACGACCTGCTGACAGGCCGGCGCCGGATACGCAGTCGGGCAGGGAAGGCTTACGGGTCGTGCAGCTGCTCTTTCTCGCGGTCCAGGTCGCGGGAGCGGAGCTGGAGCAGTGAGGGCATGGGCGGCGGCGGTGGCGGGATGGGGGCGGGGCTCGGCTCACGCTGGGGCGGGTCCATGGTGTTCCGGGAGAGCGGCCGGTAGGTGTGCGTCCGCGGCGGGGGGTGGGCGTGGACGGGGTCGTAGTTTTCTGAGGGACAAACGTCACACGGACAGATCATTTAGTGGAAACACAAGACAGGTGTTTCTAATAAAGTGGCCAGTGAGTGGAAGTAGCACAAGGTGGGTGTTTCTAATAAAGTGGCCACTGAGATGAAGCATAAGGTGGGTGTTTCTAATAAAGTGGCCATTAAGATAAAGCATAAGGTGGGTGCTTCTAATAAAGTGGCCAGTGAGGGGAAGTAGCACAAGGTAGGTGTTTCTAATAAAGTGGCCACTGAGATGAAGCATAAGGTGGGTGTTTCTAATAAAGTGGCCACTGAGATGAAGCATAAGGTGGGTGTTTCTAATAAAGTGGCCAGTGAGGGGAAGTAGCACAAGGTGGGTGTTTCTAATAAAGTGGCCAGCGAGTGGAAGTAGCACAAGGTAGGTGTTTCTAATAAAGTGGCCAGTGAGGGGAAGTAGCACAAGGTGGGTGTTTCTAATAAAGTGGCCAGTGAGGGGAAGTAGCACAAGGTGGGTGTTTCTAATAAAGTGGCCACTGAGATGAAGCAGAAGGTGGGTGTTTCTAATAAAGTGGCCACTGAGATGAAGCAGAAGGTGGGTGTTTCTAATAAAGTGGCCACTGAGATGAAGCATAACCGTTACCGTTACTTACCGTTGTTTACGATAGCGTAGGTGGCGTTGTATGTGTCTGCATAGTCATCGTCTGCAAAGCATGATGTAATTAGCCTGGAATGAGCATTTAGCTACATGCTAATCGAACAAATAAACACCGGAAGCAAGGAACAACCGATTAGCATGATCCTATCTCCACACTGCTAACTGGGGGCTATTCACTTTCATTCACTGTTAGCGACATTAGCATTTTTTTATGCTAATGAAAAAAGAGAGCTTTTATTGGTTAGGTTGGGAATGAAGACACTGAAGAATCACGCTGGAATTAAAAGGCTGATTCTGATTGGATACTGAGAATTCCTTAATAGAAAAGAGGAGGAGCAACCCACCAGCTTTATGCACCATATGGATCTGCTTGAACATGGTCTTGTACCAGTCCTTAGGCCTGTCTACTGTCTGTGGAGAAGACACACACACACACACACACACACACGTTACTGAGATTTGAACCCACGCGGCTATAGGCGCTGAATGGCAGTGGTGTGTGTTTATATGGTAGCATCAGGACTAATAAACAATAGCATGTCAATTTAGCCTCGGGACATGATGATGTAAGCACGTCAATATGGCCCTCTCAATCCCAGATTGACCCCCCACCCCCCACCAAACACACACACACACATACACACACACACACACACACACACACACACAGATGACCCCAACTAAAAGAAACAGCTCGACCAAATATGCTAACCCAAAAACACACGACAATTCAACAGTGACTAGGAACTAGAGAGCTGCAGTTAGCTTAGCATAATGCTAAATGCTACCCAATTGTAATGGCTATCAGTGTCTGAAAGCTAGTTAACACCACCATCACCACCTAGCAGGATGTTTTGCCAAAATGCTAAATGCTAGCATGACGTAATTCGCCTGGTAGGATGTCGGACTAGCGCAGCGCTAGTTGTATGTAAAGCGTTATGCTGATAAATATGCAGCGATGGACAACAACGACTGAAAGCTAGTAGGCTAACCACCAATGTCCTTTGCCTAAGGACGCTACATGGTAATCAAACATGCTAACATCGCTAATGATGCCTGGGAGCAAGTCACCACCCATTAGCCAAGGCGTGCTGTCGCTGGCATTACGTTCAGTTGTAGTATGATGTAATTAGCCTGGCATGATTGTCATTTGCATAATGCTAAACGCTAGACGCTAACATCGCTAACAAAGACTGGAAGCTAGGAACGACCAATTAGCATAATTCCATTTACATACTGCCAAATGGTGGCTATTCACTTTCATGCACTGTTGGCGACATTAGCATTTTTTTATGTTAGCGACTTTTGGCTAACAGAGAAGACGAAGCGTCATGGTAACTGAGACAAGAGATAGAAAAGTCCAGCAATTCACACACACACACACACACACACACACACACACACACACACACAGCCTGAATTGCTGACAGCTCAAAAGCATTCCACTCCAGTGAAAGGATCAAATGTCACAACAACAGCAGCACAAATCAAGAGCCAGCGAGAGCCGAGAGCAGCTAACGATCAGCGCCTCCATTCCGAAGAGTCTTTCCCTCTCTTCAAAAGGATCAGCCCAATTAGCATCCGACAACATTCCGACATTGCTTGGAAAAACACAACTAAGCGCCTCTCCGATTGGGTTCATTTTACATCAGGAGATGGCTGTGACGTAAGTATGGAGACACCCTGGGCTACAACCTAGTGGCACAATCGCCAGTGATGCCACAGCCATCCGTAACCAGGAAACCGAAGGAGAAACTAGCCTCACGCTCTCTGTGGGGAGGTAGGGAGGCCCTCCCTCTCCCCCCTACCCTGCACTGCTAGCATCATGTTATGGGGGCTTCTAGCTAGTGGGTGGGATTGCATTAGGAGATGCTAAGCTAATATCGCTAACGAAAACACTGCCCAGCTGAAGGTCCAGCTCAGCTGATTTTGGGTGCTTTTTGGTGACCAGGGTGGTCGAACCTGGGTGTGCAGGCCAAAACGTACCCTATGGTAGTAAGTTAGCCAGCTCTTGACTAGCATAGTGTATGTTACATTTGAGCTTGATCATGCTAGTCATGCTGGTGTATGTTACTAAAGCAGCTTAAGCAAGCTAGACGACTAGCTGGTCAGGTTGATCATGCTGGTTAACTAGCTAAACCATAAACTGTCATCAATCACTGGTTGCCATGGAGAACAATGACCGAAAGGCAGTAGGCTAACCACCAATTCACCTAGCGCGATGTCCTTTGCCTAACGCTAAATGATAATCACACTGAAGTCGTAGCTCAAACAAACATGCTAACATCGCAAGTAACCACCCATTAGCCCAGGATGATGAGCTAATGTGTTGGCTAAATGCTAGTCACACTAAAAGAACAGCTTAAGTAAATATGCTAGTGGGTGGAGCTAGCAATGACTACAATCGTGTAGAACGCAGAACCCAATGTGCTTTTTTGGGGGGTCTGGAAGGAGATGCTAGGCTAGCATTGCTAAAAAAAACACTGGCCCTAGACTGTCACCAGTCTTAGCTCAGTAAACACACGCCCTCAAAATCTTCATTCATTAGCATAAAGACCTGCCGCTCACCGTGCGGATGGCGATGGGGATGCCCGATTCGTCCACTGGGCCGATGCCCTCGTAGTGCGGTGCTTTGATCACCGAAACTTTCTTCTCTTCCTCGGAAAAACGAGCGATGGGTGTAGTGCTGCTGACCACGGTCTGACCGGAGACCACGGACTCTCTCTCCAACGTCTCTGAGCCTTCTGAGGGACAGAGAGCAAGAGAGAGAGACGCTGAGGGACAAATCCGACAAATCCAGAGCGAGAGAGAGAGAGAGAGAGAGAGAGAGAGACAAACCGAATGCTAAACAATCGAAAAGGGGAGCGTGACGGGGGACAACAACAAAAAAAAAAGGAGGGAAAGTGATGAGAGGACAGAGAGGATAGAAACAGGACAGCGTGACGGGGGGGTAAACCGAGGACAAACTGAGTGGCATGTCCGGATTGAAAAGTGACATCTATTACAGCCACACATCATCGGAATTAGCAGAAAGTCTGATTTAGCAAAACGAGCCAACAACGACTCAGCATGCTGCCCAGCATGACACAGCACAAACGCAACGGCTAGCGCTGTCTGTTAGCATCACTGTCAGGAACAGCTGCTGGTAGGATAACTGGAGGAAGCACTAACTACTGGATTCAAATATTCACTAGCATCTGCGAGTTAGCATACCCAACCAGCTAATGCGGTTAGCTTCTCTGCTAAAACAAAAGCGTGGGAACTAGACAAGGCAGTATTGGATTCAAATATTTGCTAGCATCTCAAATTTAGCATACAGTGCTGCCTGATACAACGTGTTAGCATCTCTGCTAAAAAGAGAACAAAGGTTGTGGATATCTGAGGTAATTAGATGACAGAATATTGGATTAAAAAAGTCTGACTGCGCTCAGAATATTGTGTTGCCCAGCTCAGCATAAGCCAACCAGCTAATGCGGTTAGCATCTTTGCTAAAACAGCAGTTGCTGACGTCTGAGACGTAACTAGATTAAACACTATTGGATTAAAATATCCGCTGGCTTCTCCTGTTTGGATATCTGAGGTAGGTATCTGAGGTAATTCTGCACTTAGCATATTGTGTTGCCTGACAGAGCTAACAGAGCCAGCTAATGTGGTTAGCATCTCTGCTAAAACAGTAGTTTCTGGCGTCTGAGGTTACGTCCACGTAACAGGATTAATCAGTACTGGGTTTATATATTAGCATCTAGCATCTCTAATTTAGCAAAATGTGTTGCCTTACACAGCATAAACAGTCCAGGTAAGGTTGTCTGTTAGCATCGCTGCTAAAAACTGTGGATGTGGATATCTGAGGTAAGTACCGGAGGTGACAAAGTTTACTAAACCAGCTAATGAGGTTAGCATCTCTGCTAAAACAGCATAAAGCCCCATATCTGAGAGCACTGAGTCAAGTGTTCCATCCAGATTTGCTAGCTTTCCGTTACTTGAACTTAGCATGTCGCTAAACTCGCAACTATGGAGGGCTTGTTACCCCACCACCACCAACCAGTGAGTTCCCACGTGTCTACAGGCCTATTGGGCTATTGGATTCACATATGTTCTGGCATCTTCTGCTCCCTAACAGCACAAACCAGCTAATGCTATTAGCATCTCAGCCAACGTCAACAGTAGTTGTTGACGTCAGAGGAAAATGATTGTATCCAGGTAAGTAGATTAAGCATTGTAAGTATTGGATTCAAATATTTGCTAGCATCTTGTGCTAAATGCAAAACTAATGCTGTTAGCATATATGCTAACTGTTCACAACTGAGGTGTAGGTGCATCCTGGTGAAGCAGCACTGGATCTCCATTGTGCTCCGAATCGATCCCTCCAGTCTGGCTTTTAATGGGTGCAAATGCATCCTATCCCGAGGGCGGGACAGGACAGGGCCGCTAGATGCCAATAGCGCTGTCGCTAACAAGACACGTGCATTAAACAGCCATTATCGCCAGGCTGGAAGAGCAGCTCCGGATCAATGAGAAAGTATGAGCCTTCAACCATCAACCATCGACCATGACAACCACTTTTGCACGGAAATGTACAGCTAGTGCGCCGGACTAGCATGCTAGCCTGGAAGAGTTTTCCACATACTAGCAGCTCCTTTGATTGGAGGAGGTCGGAGGGGATCCTGGCCACCCACCTGAGCGTCTAGTCTGCTGGATCTGCACAATTCCTGGGCTTAGGAGCGATGGAGGTGGGGGGTATGCTGGAGGTGAGAAGGACCTCTGGGAATGAGCACCTCCGTTCACTGCCATCTGACCCTGTGGACAGCATGACAGATCACATACCGTATAAGAGAGAGCGGGGATTGTGGGTTTTGCAGTTTAATGAATGGCTTTTAACCAGACAGGTCAATGAATGGTGAGTGCTGTGGGACTACAGAGTTAGCGTAGGAGGCTAAAGAGACCACGGTCAAATATGAAAGACAAACGTAAGCAGAATGAGGACACAATATAAGCACTCCAAAACAAGACGAGGGAACGAAACAGGACACGCGATTCCTTGTTAGCGATCTGACGTGCTAGGGATTGCACGGCTAGTCATTTTTACTCGTGGTCTAGTCATTAAAAAAAGCTGTCGTTAGCCAATTGTTCAAAAAAAGTAAAGTCTTCTATTAGCCTGAGGAGGAGTGGAGTTTGTTTTTAGTCTCAGGCCCTCATGGTAGCCTTCCCAACCTTGGTCCTGGAGGACCCCCTGCACCTCGCCCAACACAGGAAGAGCTTGTTGTTCAGCTGGTTAGCTAGATCGAGTGTTTTGGGAGGAGGCTAAACAAGGAGTAATCCAGGACAAGGGTTGGGAACCACTGGTACATGCAACCCGCTAGTTTAGTGTTAGCGCTTTGACGAAGCGGCACATCTGGACACTGAAACACATGAAGCGTACAAAGAAACGGCGGGTTACGGCTAGAAAAGAGAACGTCGTGAACCCTGCAGTGGACACACAGTGGGTAGTTTGGGTTATTACGGTCAACACTAATCTCAGGAACTCGTTTAGCGGTCGCACAAAATCCGCACAGACCTTTTTTCAGAAGCACAAGATATCAACAAACAGTCCAGAACACACAGACGACATGTAAACAGCTTTAGCATCGCAAGGTTTGAGAGCAGCGTTTAGCAAAACATGCTAACAGTGTTCGCAAGCTGGTAGGAACAGACAGTGTTAGCGACGCCGTGGCGTGCCGGAAGATTTCAGACGAATGGGACGTGAAGGCCGGGGGGAGGGTGGGGGGTGGGGGCGGACTGCGTGATAGTTACGTTAACATCTGCAGCCGCTGCCAGGGCAGTGAGGGCGGGGCCATCGTCAGGGGCGACAGAGGCGTGGCTGAGCGTGGGGGAAGGGGTAGGCGTGGCCGCAGGCGAGTCCAAGCCACAGATCTGTAGCTCCTCCAGGACAGCGGTTGACGAGGAGTAGTGGCTTAGTGCTGACACGGTTAGCGGCGATGCTACTGGAGACTGCATCAGCCCGGAGCGTTCCGGGGAGGCATAGGGCGTCGGGGACAGCGCCTTGGGCAGAAGCCCGGACAGGAAGTCAGGCGAGTCTTGGCTGGCCCGTCCGTAGGGTGATCGGCGGGCTGATGGGTCAGGTGACGGAGGCCCAGAAACCGAGGCAGCGCCCCTTCTTGGCGGGGAGGTGTCGCGCTGACAAAGGCGACGATGTAAGGAGGGGTGAAGGCAAGGGAGAGAAGAGATTAGCGTAAACACACGGCCAAGCTAGCAGGCAGGAAGTGAAACACCATGGCGAATACCATGGTTTCTCATGGCAAAGGTGGGCTGTACCATGCTAGGAGTGTGCTAATTCAGAAGCTGTGGAAGAAGAAAGGACGTTAACCGAGCTTTGCTCAGGGTATCAACAGCATTAGCCTGTCGCTTGTATTCCACCGTTTGTGATCATGTGATCATGCAAGTGGACGGTTGCTGGAGTCTGTTAATTAGAAACAGGTAATCAGGTAATTCGCTAAAATGCTAAATAACGGCAGTACCAGGACATCAGCCGATGGTCTTGGGGGTACTATGGGGCTCGACAGCAGGTCCTGGTCGTCGGGTCCCGGTCCAGACTGGGGTACGGATCCCGCCTGAGGTTCTGAGCCTTTTGGTGCTATCTGGATGGAGAGAGAGGCTGTGTGTGTAGTCGTGGCTGAGGTGGAATAGCGGCGTGGTGGTGGGGGAGGGGGATGGGTTATGGGTGGGGTCTTTTTTGGCCCCACCTTCTTAGGCTGGGTGTCAGGATTTACAGCGTTTGTGATGCTAGCGTTAGCCACGGTAGTCTTAACTGTGTTCAGCTTAGTAGAATCAGTTACATTAGCATTAGCCATGTTAGCACCAATGTTTGGAGAGCTGGATCTGTTTTCGTCACCAGCTAGCTTGAGTGATGAGACCTTGCGCTCCAGGAGTTGCGTGATAAAACTGTTAGCGTTAGCGTTAGCCTCTGGAGAGTGGTCTGTGGGAGATTTGGTGGTGGTCTTGGAATAGGAGTAAGAGGAAGAGGAGCTGGATCTCATGGTGTAAGAGCTGGAAGCAACAAGGGAGGGGTCAGACAGCATTGGGAGGGAACTGTAAGAGGGAGGGTTAGGGGTCACGTGATAGCTCTCTCTCCGAGGGGGCGGGAGCAGGACCTGATTGACACACATGGGGAGCCAGTCAGGAGACATAAGGCATTAAAGATGCTTGTAGGGCAAATTGTCCTGAAGAGGAAAGAAGGTCAGGGTGTTGTAATATTATCGTACACACAATTCGTACACATATGACTAAATTGTAGCCCAAGAAATTCGTAGCTTTTTCATGATCAAGAGTAAGAGTCACATGGAGCTCCCATCCACTGGGGGGCGCTGTTTTGCCAAATGAATGCATTAAAAATTCGGGCAAAATCTGTGAGAATATAACGTTCTACTATGGTTAGGTTTAGGGTCGGGGTTGCGTCAGTACTCAGTACGTGTAGATGTACGAGCGTTGGTCTATATTTAGTCACATTGTACGAATTCCCCGAATTCTTGAGACCCGGCTGCTCCACCGACAAAGCTCGGGGGTTGTTCTGGGGTATTATGACAGGGCTGCTGGTGATGTTACCGGTCGGTACGTGTAGTTCTCCTGAATTTCCTGAGTGACAGTAATCTTGTTAAAAACGCCCTACGATGTTTCGGAAACAGTGGTGCGGCACGTTCTTCCTAAATAAA
This sequence comes from Salminus brasiliensis, assembly GCF_030463535.1. Lineage (NCBI taxonomy): Eukaryota > Metazoa > Chordata > Actinopteri > Characiformes > Bryconidae > Salminus > Salminus brasiliensis. Next base: position 2,609,549 of record NC_132901.1, read on the forward strand.
TGATAATTCCATTAAAATGCTGCTCTGTGAATAAAACCAGATTCATTTTAGAGGGTGTGAGAGATGTTCCATCCCGCGGCTTCAGAGTTTCATTTCACTGTCTGAACTAAGAACAGACCAAAAATATGTCTTTCACATATATACTGCATATATATTTATACTTCCTAAAATATGCAAATCTATATACACATAAACATAGGCAATAAGTCACACATAAATGACATAAATAAGTGAAAATAAAATATATATAAATAAGCATAAACATCTGAAATATATATATATTATAAAGTATTATATATAAATATGTATATATAAGCAAATATATACACAACATAAGTCACAATAAGTCAAACACAAAAACATTTGTAAGTTAAAAAATATATACATATCTATATGTAATATTCATTATATATATATATATATATATATATTATATATATACTTTTAGGTGTTATTATACATTTCTTCATAAATGTATAGTAGAACCTAATATATATATATATATATATACATATAAACAAATATATACACAATATACACAAGTCAAACACAATACTACAGTAAATATAAGTTACATAAACAAATGAAAAAAGATATAAAATATGTATTTCTTATTTAATTGAATAATTTGTAATATATATTGTAAATATAAATATATATATTGTGTCTTATTATACATTTATTTACATTTTTATATATATATAGTCCATTTCTGTCCAGACTACTGGTCCTGTTCACACTTGGCATTAGCATCCACTATACATGTCCAAATGTTTGTGGACACCCTTTCTAATCAACCTAAGTAGCTATTTTAGACCACTGCTAACACAGATGTGCAAATGATGCCAATAGAATAGGACTCTCTGGAGCAGATCAACATAATCGATCACTGTAACCACCCTCAGAGGTGGTCAGGGATGAAGGACTCGCTGACCTCTTGTGATCAAACCACTCACGCTGGACGCTGATACCAGGCATGAACAGGACCCTGAGTCCTAGTTTGGCTTAAGGTCTCACATAGCCCCCCTTCCATTGTAGGTACTGCATACTGTATGCTAGGTGTAGTTTACCAGGACAGGGGACTTCTTGTCCTGCAGGTTGGGTCGGACGCTGCGGAAGCCCTTCGCTGCCAGAGACGAGCTGCTCGCATCACCGTTCCTCAATCCCTCAGTTACGCTGCGTGACCGCCAGGCATCTACATGGACGCAAGCAAACACACCCATTTGCAAAATGACGCGATCGACGGCGTTCAGATGCCTAAAGTCCAAGACAAGCAGGAGCTAATGATCAGACTTACCGGCGTCTGCAGAGTGAGTTTCACTACCTGGAAGTACAGAACACATATAAATAAACATGGGTTAGAGGAATGAAGGACGACATTAGCACGCTAGCGGGTAGGGAAGTTCAATGACAGTGGGATTGTATCTGTAGCTGCGTCCCAAGGCCTAGGACGGATAGGACAGACGGATCCTCAGTAGGACCATCCCACGAAACCTCCTTATAAGTAGCCTAGATGTCTAACCAGTCCAACCTGGCTGCGTGATGAGGTCACCGGAAAGGCCCCGCCTCTCGCAACTGCAGTGTACTGTATGAGTGCAGAGAACTGTGGGTAACCGAGGTCCAGAAAGGATGTATCAGTTGTAGGCTGCATTTCTGGGATGTATATGAAGGGTCCTTCACTTAGAGCCCGAGAAATGTAGCCTACCTGGACTTTGGAACGCAGCTACTATGGGAGTCATTCTACCAAATGGGTGCCGTTAGCGTCCTTGGAACATCTCCAATGGCCATTTATATATGTCCGTACATTCCGTACTGACCAGCATGACATTTTAGTCTAAAATATCAACAAATATTTTGTATTTTTTAGTGTGTTTGTGTCCCTGTTACATAAGTATCCATTTATTCAAAATAAAAATCAGATTTTTTTGCAAAAATGTAATGATTTGTGTCCTTTGGTGTGACTTACCACCCCGTCACACTAACTTCTTTTGTGTTTTTGCTAGTGCGGACCACCCCTGAGGTGGAACGAGAGGGCGAACTTAGTGTGATGTGTTTTGTCTGGGAGTCAAAGCAAAGAAAACGACCTTTCGCATTGATTAGCAGGTGTGCTAGGTCAGGAACCTGACCACACGAAGAACTGTGACCATAGAAGAAAACAAGCGAGGAGGACAAAACACAAAACACATGAATCTTGTAGAGTCTTGAGCCACATAAGGTTCCACAGGAGGACAAAAAAAAAAAAAAAGGCAAGGAAATGGGGGACGTAGAGGACGGGAATGAGGGTAAGTGCCTTTCATCAGCTCTACAGTCACTTAACACCATGTCTGTCATTCCAGTGGGACCACTTGCTCCTAATGAGGGGCAAAGCTACAGCACTCGGGGGACATCCACAAGTGCTGCTGTCAAAACGACGTCTAAACAACGGTTGAATAACGTCTAAACATGTCCACAGCCGGCACTGAGGCCTAGCTAACCAAATAAGTCGCGGTTGCCTTCGCCTGGGTTTCACCTGACGCACAGATCTTCAGAAGAGAGGCCTACCCCTGCATGAGCTTCTTCACAACGCTAGCTACCTAGGTGTCATGCCATCACAACGCTAGCTACCTAGGTGTCATGCCATCACAACGTTAGCTACCTAGGTGTTATACCATCAGAATGCTAGCTACCTAGGTGTCAAACCAATGGTATCTCTGTAGGCAGATTTGGAGCCAATGGCAGTAACTAAAAACCAATGGGTGTATTTGGGACTAGTGGGCATTATCCGGGACCAAGGGGGGTACTTGAGACTAGTGGAGGCTATTTAGGGTCAATGGGAGGAAGTAGGACCTAGAAATGCTATTTAGGTCCAAGAGAACCATCAGAAACAACAGCAGTATTTCAGACCACTGGAGGACATTTGGGACCAATGCAGGTGTGTCCTTCCAAAACAGGCCCTTTGGCACCAATGGGGCTAAAATGGGGGTCAGTGGGAGTATTTGAGACCACCGGATGATATCTGAGACAAGTTGAAACATTTGCAACCACTACGTCCTTTTTGAGACCTATCAAGAACCAATGGGTGTATTTGGGACTAGTGAGCGTTATCTGGAACCAGGGGGGGGGGTGTACTTGAGACTAGTGGAGGCTATTTAGGGTCAATGGGAGGAAGTAGGACCTAGAAAGGCTATTTGGGTCCAAGGGAAACCATCAGAAACAACAGCAGTGTTTCAGACCACTGGATGGCCCTTTGGCACCAATAGGGATAAAATGGGGGTCAGTGGGAGTATTTGAGACCACCGGACCACTACGTCCTTTTTGAGACCTTTTGAGAACATTCCAGACCAATGGAAGATCCGTAGCTCTGTAGGCAGATTTGGAGCCAATGGCAGTAGCTTAAAACCAATGGGTGTATTTGGGACTAGTGGCGTTATCTGGGACCAAGGGGGGTACTTCAGACTAGTGGAGGCTATTTAGGGTCAATGGGAGGAAGTAGGACCTAGAAATGCTATTTGGGACCAAATGAAACTATGTGAGTGTGAGCAAGTGTGTGTGTGTGTGGGTGGGTGGGTTAGGTGTGTGTGGGTGGGTTAGGTGGATGCTGGCTTTAGTACCTGCAGCACTCGTGTACAGATTGGGGTAACTCTGAACTCTCTTCATAGGCCAGAGAGTCAGAGACAGCGACACACTCTTGCGAGCCCGTCCTCCGCTGTCTGGAGTGTGTTTTCATAGGCACACACACACACACACACACACACACATGCAAAGCATACACAAGAAGCAAAGCACATGCATGGCATTAGCATCAGCATTAGCATGTCAATTCACAGCCATTTCAACTGTATCCAATATAAAGCAAATTAATTCATTTAAAAATAAATAAATGTAAATAAATAATATTTTATTATACATTCTATTTTATTTCAGTCTTTAATGTTTAATTTAATCTATTTGTAAATTAATGTATAGGTTATATTAAGCAAATTGATTCAATAAAATAAAATTAAATTAAAGTGAAAACAATACATATATATATATAACATAAAAATAAATAAAATGAGCATGAATTAATATAATTTAACCTCATATTCAAAATGTTAAAAAAGAATAAAATAGATGTAAAATTATATAATAATAATTGTAATGGTAATAGTAATTAAATGTAAATACAAATTTAAATAAACATATGATCCTAATTTTCTGAAGTTCAGAAAACCAACACTCCTTAGTCAAAGCCAACAGTCAGTTATCAACAGTTTAAAAATACATAATTAACTAAAATGAAATATTTAAGAACATATATTATCTAAACTGATTGATACATGTAAATATATATTTATGTATTTATACTAAATATAAAAAGTTGCATAAATTAATTCAATGTATAATAAAAAGTAAATACTAATTTAAACACACACATATATAAATATACATTGTACATATAATAATAAATTATTTCCTTACAAACAAATTTAAAAATAAATATAGATACATTAATATAAGATAAATAATATTATTTTTTTACAAAAAAAGAATATAATTAATACAAATGTAAATGCATAAAAAAATAATATGAAAAATAAATAATGGTACTAAAATGTATAAATGCATAAATACCTATTAGAGCAATAAATAAAAACATATCCACTGACATGTATGTATATATGTTGTCTAATAGACAACTTCACTCAGCAAGCTGCTGTGTGTTTTAGTTAATTATATGCAAATCAGATCATGCTGGATTGGTTCCCAGCAGCCTTCACTGTTAGGTACCTCAGTGTAGTGTGGTGTGGTGTCCTCAGGGTGCAGGAACTGTCGTCTCCTGCTTGTTTTAAGCTGTTTTGAGCAGCACAAATCATCCACACATGCAAAGCACAGCCACACAGACAGGCCTGTTGAGCTGGATGCGCTCGGCTGTTGTAGCGGATTGCCTCGGGGCCTGGACGCTCCTCAGCTCCGCCGCTCGTATGAAAGAAGGAGCATTTTCGAACGAAGCAGAGCAAATCGCATTGGGCTCAGGCAGGCGGCGAGCGTCACAGCGGGATTCATGCTCTTTAAAAGCACTCATCATGAAAGGTGGCTGTTTGCCAGTAAAATTGGCACTAAAACCGCTAAGAAATACATACTGAACACATCTTTAGCCCAACTGGGAACCAGACAGTTTTGCCCATGGGATCCATTGGATAATAATGACCACCGGAGTCAGTGATGGGACCAGGAGGGGTTCAGCATGAGCCCCATCTGGGTTGTACACTGCACAGGAGGCCTAGTTGGGACCCATGTGTGATTAGGGTGGGCTGTAACGATGGAGCCCTTTTGGGAAGCCCAACCGAGTCCCAGTCACAGCACATGTACAAACCCTAACCAGAGCCCACGCCCACCTGGAACCCACCTAGCCCCTTGTGCCACCCATGTGAGCCCCACATGAGCATGTTGGCTGGGTAATCAACTGTTAGTGATGCTTCTGGATCAATATCCTTAATGTAGGATCAATACCCTTAATTTCAGAAGAAAATTATGAGCTGGTGTCCCAATACTAATAGTGTATTTTTTACATTTAAAATTTTTAAAGGGATACACGCAGGGCATTCCACTATTTTGCCATCATGAATAATACGTATAACTCTCAGAAGAGGTTTGGATAGGAAAGAGAATGGCTGGAGGGATGCTGTAGTCATGGCGACGCCTGGTTTCATTCTCCACCACTGTAAAGAGTAAGTTACTCTACAATAAACCTACAATAGAATTTGTGGATTTTTCCTTCCCAGTGGTAAATTAGCCAGTATGAATTCTGTAAGAAGTGTGGAGCAGTTTCTGGGGTGTCGTACCTGCGTTCATAGTGGAGATCTTCTCGTAGTGCTGCTCTGAACAGGAATACACCTTCCTGCAACACACACAAACACACACACACAATCGTGGATTTAAGTAAACATGACACTTAATGGCAAATTTGATCATTTGTCAACCACAAAAACAAGCTTTAAGATTAAAACATTGGCAGCTTAGAAGATGTGGGTATTGAACCCACAACCTTATGATCTCGAAGCTGGGATTGGAGCACAGGGTCAACCATGCTATGGCGTCTCTGGGGGGTGAGAAGGTTGAATGCAGTGGCAGCTCAGAAGATGTGGGTATCAAACCCACAACCATATGGTCCATGCTTCGAAGTTGGGGTTAGAGTACAGGGTCAACCATGCTATGGCGTCCCTGGGGCTGACAGGGTTGAATGCCTTGCTGAAGGATCTAACAGTGGCAGCTCAGAAGATGTGGGTATCAAACCCACAACCATATGGTCCATGCTTCGAAGTTGGGGTTAGAGTACAGGGTCAACCATGCTATGGCGTCCCTGGGGCTGACAGGGTTGAATGCCTTGCTGAAGGATCTAACAGTGGCAGCTCAGAAGATGTGGGTATCAAACCCACAACCATATGGTCCATGCTTCGAAGTTGGGGTTGGAGTACAGGGTCAACCATGCTATGGCGTCCCTAGGGGTGACAGGGTTGAGTACCTTGAAACAAGGATCTAACAGTGGCAGCTTAGAAGATGTTGGTATTGAACCCACAACCCTGTGATCAGAGCTGGAAAAGCTGGGGTAAGATCGTAAAGTGTACCCATAGCAAAGAAGATTAAGTGCCTTACTCAAGGGCCCAACAGTGGCAGCTCATTGGACGTGGGTATTGAACCCACAACCCTGTGATCAAAGCTAGAAAAATGGTGGTAAGATTGTAGAGTCTGCCGTTGGAGCAGAGAAGATAACTGCTATTCACAAGGACCCAACAGTGGCTTCTTAGCAGATGTGGGTATCGAACCCACAACCATGTGATCAGACCTGGAAAGACTGGGGTAAGATTGTAGAATCTGCCCCTGGAGCGGAGAAGATTAAGTGCCTTCCTCAAGGGCCCAAAAGTGGCAGTTAAACCGATATGGGTATTGAACCCACAACCATGTGATCAGCCCAATGCAGCCCTAGTAACACCTCAAGGTTATATTACCAAATGCTGAAAGCGCCCTGTCAGTACCGACACCATGGCGATTACATGACATATGGCGGCTCATATGATCAAAGCGCCCGGTCTGACATGTGATCCGCTCTTTTTTAAGCATGGACGATGTGTGCTGAGGAGCTATTCGCTGTGAGGATGAAGCTGTAATACAGAACTTAGGTCCCAGACAGAGCGGACCACCCTGGCGTCGACACCACCACACACGTGTGTATGTGTGTAACTGTGTGTGTGAAGGTGTGAGCGACAGTGATACCCTGGCTGACACCAGCTGGTCTGCTCTCAGAAATACACAGCGAGAGTTTGGTATGTGTGAATTTTATAACTATCACCCTCCCACACACACACACACACACACAGACACACACACACACACACACACACACATTCTAATTCTCTCGTAAGTTCATCTGCAAGTTTATTTCAATATAGGATAGTAGCCCATAAATAATTCTCTAAGATCTACACTATAAGGACAAAAGTATTGGGACGCCTGCCCATTCATTGCTTTTTCTGAAATCAAGGATATTAAAAAAAGAGTTTTTGTTGGAGTAACTGTCTTGGGAGGAAGTTAGGCTTTCTACTAGATTTTGAAGGAGAATTGCTGTGAGGATTTGACTGCATTCAGTGACAAGAGCTGCGTTAGTGAGGTCAGGGTGTTGGCTGATGATCTTCACCCCACCAACTCCCTAACTCATCCTATTCAAAAGGACTGGAAGGAAAACCATCCGCCACTTCAGACAACACAGTTCTTCCACAGCTCAATGGTGGGGGGCTTTATACCCCTCTAGCCCACACCTAACCTGGCATTAGGCAGCATGGTGCCAACAGGTTCATGTTTATTATTAGGAGGGATGTCCACAAACATTTGGACATATAGTGTAGATGCATTAGGTGGGTATTGAACTCACAACCCTGTGATCAGAGCTTGGAAAGCACAGGGTCAGGTACAAAGCACAGGGTCAGCCATGCTACGGTGCCCTCGGAGTCAGGAGAGTTAAATACCTTGCTCAAGGGCCCAAACGGTGGCAGCTAAGTAGACATAGGTATCAAACCCACAACCTTGCGATCAGAGTACATAATAGCAGCCTACAATTAATTCTGGTAATAGCACATGAAGTAAAACAGAAAGGTTTAAAAATGCCTTAAAATCCAAGTACAGAGGGGGTTAAGTGCCTTGCCCAAGGGCCCACTAGTGGCAGCTAAGCATATGTGGGTATTGAACCCACAACCCTGTGAGCAGAGCTTAGAAAGCTAGGGTCAAATTACAGGGTCAGCCATATTATGTTGCCTTTAGAGCCAAGAGGGTTAAATGCCTTGTTCACAGGCCCAACAGTGGCAGCTTAGCAGACACAGGTATCGACCCCACAACCTACTCATCAGATATACAGTATAGAATAGCAGCCTATAAATAATTCACTACAGCATCTATCTGTACAGAGATTAGGTGAACTTATAGCACAAATTTTGAAAAACGTCTTGGAGGCCACGTACAACCAAACCAGCAAAACCAAACACCAACTGACCTCATTTTTTATAAGTAACCTCACATTTATTATAAATAAGGCCAGCCTAAAAACACTGCCAGTCATTTGTGCTCTATGGACTCAATAGTGGCGTAAAGTGCTTGGGCCCCGGTGATTGCCATTTGCTATATTTGCATTGTAATGATACTTCAGTTATAAAATCAGCCAGTGTTCAGGTGGGACTGCAAAGCCGACCTGCAGTACGACCTCAGCACTCTTGCTCTCAGCAGTTTTTCCAGTATGACCCCAGGGGTCATATGCATGCATAAATACCTGAGCTCAGTGCTGATCAAGAGTCATTTTTCTGCCTTTTTATCCAAACACATGCGATTAAACAGACGAGCTCAGCAGTCCTAACTCCAGGACACATTATACATACAGACCCTGAGGGTATTCCGGCTTTGGGCCAGTGGTCTACTAGTTCACTCGTGAAAACTCACAGTGTATACTTCCGAAAATTCCAGACTACAACTGTGATATTCCTCAAATTTTCAGTAAAAGCTTTGATGAAATATTGGAATATTGCTCCAAAACACAAAGGGTCAGTTTCCAGGACAGGGATTAGGCCTAGTCCTGCAGCATACTGCGTTCTATGTTCAGTCCCTGACCAGGGTGGGAAACCAGGAAACGGGTCAATTGACTGCTGCGATATTCCAAGAAATTTCAAATGAAGACCAAACAATATTGCACTATTCCTGAAAATATGGTAAGATTGGTGATTTATTCATAAGCGCTTCAAGAAATCCTTTTTAAAATTCAGGCAAATTCATTTTAAGCAAAATATTAATGTAATATTAACGACATTTCCAACTAAAGCCGAAGGAATACTGGATATGTACAGCGTAAATATTACTGAATATTTCAATCAAAATGAAAAAACAAATATTGGAATATTCATCAACGTACAGTAATTAAGCTTCCCGGACAAAAAAAGTAGTCACCTTATGAACTAACATGTACAATGCATCAACTCAATGATGCAACAAAAAAAAAAGCAACAAATGATGAATGGAGATTGGAAATGGGTGGGGCTAAACGGCTGTAGGATAAATGGTGACACTTTGTTACAAAAGCGAGATTTTTAAAAGAAATGGGAGGTGTCTTGTTGCTAAGCTTATACAGGCGGGAGTAAACGGTATGCTTTGAAGCTCCGTTAACATACGACATCCAACTTTTATTCTGAAACAGTGGAAAAAATAACGTTAAAAAGACGTTAAAAGGGTTGATCTGCAGTAAACTGTAAAACTGTGGCGTGGCCTGCTGCTCTAAGGGGGGCACTCTGGAGGCAGTGTATTCGACTCCTGCGTACAAGCGGGGGACACCTGGCCACTCCGGGCACCATGACAAGCTGAGAATTCCGGAGCATGCTCCAAGTAATTCCCGTTAATTACTGCCTCATATTCACCCAGCTTAGCGAGAATAGGGTTGATGAAGTACCCCTCGGAGAGAGAAACACACACACACACACGCACACATACACTCAAACCAGCCAGAATGTGTGTTTTCATGCTAAATTGTTAAACCAACGGCAGACATATCGTGAGCTGAATACTGTAGATTAGCGAAGGAAAGCGAGGCCCATTCCGTGCCTCTCCAAGAGGATGCAGGTGCAAATCTGAGAGCAAAACGGAAGCCTAAGTCCAGCTGAAGGATCTTGGCATGTTTGTTTCAAGAGGAAATGTGGAATAATGAGAATGAGAGATGAGTCTCAAAGAACTGGGGAATATCCCGGAACGTTTTAACCGAAACCCAATGTAACGTTTACGAACACTCCTGATCCAGCGACTTCAAAACCCAGAGATTATCAGAATATTCCCAAACGTTTCAAACAAAAAAACAAGAATGAAGCAGTATTCTGTAAAATCTACAGACTACAGCTCAAGGAATAAAGAACATTTTAAAGATTTATTAAATATTCCTAGAAGCTCCAACTACAGTTCAGAGAATACTCCCAAAAAGGAAATTCCCAAAAAATAATACTGTGATATTCCCAAAAATATTTTCTTAATATTTCAATAATTATTTATTTCAATAATTCATAATTCTTAAACATTTTAATAAAGTTTCCAGGGCAGAGATTAAGTCTAATCATGGACTATACAGCATTCTGAAACAAGATTCTCAATTTAGTGGAAAATTATACTCAGGACTCGGCTAAGTCCCTGATGAGGCAACTGCTACTTTTGTACTTTTTATAAAAATTTCAACTGAAGATTAAACAATATTGCAATATTCTGAAAAAAAATTCTGACTACAGTTTAAAAAATACTGTAAGATTCCTAAACATTTTACCTATAGCTAAAACAATGTTTTTTGGATAATACATAATTTGGAATATTCCAACTAGCACTAGCTGGTTCTTGATATTACACAGCAGGTTCTTGCCATTACACAGCAGGTTCTTGTCATTATAAAGCAGGTTCTTGCCATTACACAACAGGTTCTTGTCATTGCACAGCAGGTTCTTGCCATCATAAAGCAGGTTCTTGCCATTACCTAGTAGGTTCTTGCCATTACACTGCAGGTTTGTGCAACTTCCTAGCAGGTTCTTGTCATTACACAGTAGGTTCTTACCATTACACAGCAGGTTCTTACCATTACACAACAGGTTCTTGTCATTGCACAGCAGGTTCTTGCCATCATAAAGCAGGTTCTTGCCATTACCTAGTAGGTTCTTGCCATTACACTGCAGGTTTGTGCAACTTCCTAGCAGGTTCTTGTCATTACACAGCAGGTTCTTACCATTACACAGCAGGTTCTTGCCATTACACAGCAGGTTCTTACCATTACACAGCAGGTTCTTACCATTACCTAGCAGGTTCTTGCCATTACACAGCAGGTTCTTGCCATCATAAAGCAGGTTCTTGCCATTACACAGCAGGTTCTTACCATTACACAGCAGGTTCTTACCATTACCTAGCAGGTTCTTGCCATTACACAGCAGGTTCTTGCCATTACACTGCAGGTTTGTGCAACTTCCTAGCAGGTTCTTGTCATTACACAGCAGGTTCTTACCATTACACAGCAGGTTCTTGCCATTACACAGCAGGTTCTTACCATTACCTAGCAGGTTCTTGCCATTACCTAGTAGGTTCTTGCCATTACACTGCAGGTTTGTGCAACTTCCTAGCAGGTTCTTGTCATTACACAGCAGGTTCTTACCATTACACAGCAGGTTCTTGCCATTACACAGCAGGTTCTTACCATTACACAGCAGGTTCTTACCATTACACAGCAGGTTCTTGCCATTACACAGCAGGTTCTTACCATTACACAGCAGGTTCTTACCATTACACAGCAGGTTCTTGCCATCATAAAGCAGGTTCTTGCCATTACACAGCAGGTTCTTACCATTACACAGCAGGTTCTTACCATTACCTAGCAGGTTCTTGCCATTACACAGCAGGTTCTTGCTATTACACAGCAGGTTCTTGCCATTACACAGCAGGTTCTTGTCGTTACACAGTAGGTTCTTGCCCTTACCTAGCAGGTTCTTGCCATTATAAAGCAGGTTCTTGCCATTACACAGCAGGTTTGTGGCATTGCCTAGCAGGTTCTTGCCATTACACTGTAGATTTTGTGCCATTATGCAGCAGGTTCTTGCCATTACACAGCAGGTTCTTGCCATTACACCACAGGTTCTTACCATTACACAGCAAATACAGTGTAAAAATATAGGCAACAAAGAAACAACTCTTTCCCAACTTCACCCTAATGCCATAAAGAGCTGGGAGCTCTGAGTGTTTGGATCTGTGAGTGGAAAAACACTTTAGCACTGTATCGATCAGCAACGACCTCAACACAGGCCTCAACAACATATGTGGGGGCTGGCAGGCTCCCATACACCTGGCTCTGGTTAGGGTGGTAAACTCAGAGAAGTGTACGGTACCGACGGCGGGTCTTTCCAGAAACGCCTGTCCAAATGTTAGTGGACACCCATTCTGATGTAGTCCCTGTAGAAAAGTCATGCCAATAGAACAGGACTCTCTGGGCAGGGGGTTCCTCCAGGACCAGGGCTGGGAACCACTTTAAATAAACAGTCACCAGAGACTGAAGACAGACGTCCAACAGGGGCCCACAAAGTGCACCAATCATGGAAGGTGTTTCTGATAAAATGGCCAGTGAGTGGAGATACAAGATGTAGAAGATAGTAGGCGTACCTAATAAACGGTCAACCTTGTGTGTGTACATACACTCGTGCACACACACTAAACACCACTTGTCACATTTGCAATTTTAGCACTTAGGAGGTGTGGCAGGAGGGGTTGTCATGGCAACAAGGGCGACATTGTGGGATAACGTTTCGAGGGTACAGACCTGCGGCGACATAGCAGCTGCGAGAACAGGAACACACACACACACACACACACACAAAGCTACTAAAAATGATTTTCAGATCAGTCAGAGTGAGTGTGTGTGTGTGTGTGTGTGTATTTCTGTTATATATAATATATTTAATTCATTTGTGTGTGGAGCCATAGCTAACGCTGGCTATGTCTTGGGGAGTCCGTGCCTCGACGGGTCAGGGCTGTTTTGGTGGCACCAAGGGGGGCCACCATGATCAAAATATCGTGACCTTGACCTAATTCCTTTACCTTGCGGCCGGTCCCACCGCTGTCCGGGGCTGGGAGCTGGGAGTCGCTGCGTCTGACACCGAGGAGGCCGGGAGCGATCGGAGCCTCGGAGCAGGGCCCGGAATGTCCCAGTTTAACCAGGATTTATTTTCACAGTCAATAACAGCCGTCCCGCTTCATCTGAACGAGTAGAAGACCAGTCTGGAATGTGTGTGTGTGTGTGTGTGTGTGTATCATTTTTATACAGGGCTGCAGCAAAGGTCTCGAGAACTCGCCTTGAGGAATCTGACCCCCGGACAGATTTAGGGAGTAACAGCCCGCTAGGCTGCCAGCATTCCTGACAGACGGAGATTCGTGGGACGGTTCTGTCTCGTCCTGTCAAACACTGAGAGACGGCTCCTAATTAGCACTGACGCTAACGATGGTGGATGCTAATATTTGGGCCTGAGTGGCTCGTTCCGAATCTTTCGGGAAGTGCGACATTCCGCGCTCCGGATGGCTATTATAGGTTGTTTTGGTAGACATCTGTCTGAGTGTGTGTGGACATGGGGACATGGGGACATGTGTGTGTGTGTGTGTGTGTGTGTGTGCTTTACTGGTCTGTAATGGCTTCCTAAAGTGGCAGCGGTTTATCATAAGGCCGTAATTAGCGCTCCAGTAAAGCCCTGGGTTTGTTTGTGTGTGTGTGTGTGTGTGTGTGTGAACTTGTTTTCCTACATACCGAAGACGCCATTATCAGTGTCTCTAACATCCTGCACTGACCGCTGTTTCAGGCTAGCCAGAAGCCGCACTGGCCTTCCTATGGAGTGGGCGTTGGTTCGGGTGGCCCTGGAGAAGAACCAGCCCTTACCAGATGCACCAGGCAGGGCGCTGGAGAAACATCTACAGCTATCTAGAACAGCGACCCACAAATCAGACGTGGGCCCGATGTTTAGCGAGATAATTAGCGAGTAATTAGCGCCAGATCCTGCATTAGCGTAGCTACATCGCTTCTACCTTGCAGGTAGGCATTAGCCCATTAGCATGGGCTACCTGGCTGCATTAACTTGCCCTATGCCACTTGCTGTGGCTAGGAACTGTTAGCATTGTTAGCATGGTCAATCAGCGGAACTGCTGGACGCTACCTTTCCCGGACAATTTAGCAACTGTGCTGTTAGCGCCACTTGCGGCATTAGCATCGTGCTAAAGTAACAACTGCCCTTAATCACTTTTCACCACGGTGTTGTATCACAACACTACAAACACCATTAGCATTACTGCATTTCAATCTACGATAAAAGGACAAAAGTATTGGGACACCCGCTCATTCGTTCTCTCTTTGGAAATCTAGGGTATTAAAAAAAAAAGTTGACTCGGCTTTTGTTGGAGTAACTGTCTCTACTGTCCAGGGAGGAAGGCTTTCAACTATATTCTGGTGCAGAGCATTGCTGTGAGGATTTGATTGTGTTCATCAACGACTGCTTGAGTGGGGTCGGGATGTTGGATGACCACCATCCCACCTCCCCATGATCCCCAACTCATCCCAAAAGTACTGGATGGAGCTCCACCACCACCATCATTCCAGAGAACACAGTTCCTCCACTGCTCCACAGCTCCTCAATGCTGGGGGGCTTTATATACACCCCTCTAGCCCACGTGTCAGCAATGCATTCATTTGAAGGAGTGTCCACAAACATTTGGACAGACAGTGTATTAGCTTCATTAGCTTTACAAACATTGTGTTATTGTCTCGCTAATTCGCTAATACACTCGTTATTCCATGGCATCAATAGCTATGTTTAGCTAGCACTAGCTAGCATTAGCTATAAGCTCTATATGCTATAAATGAAATCACATTATTTCATGTTATTTTAGGGATCTTTTGAGTTGAGGCTAATCTTATCAATAAATGGCATCAGCTAGCACCAGCTAGCATTAGCTTTTAGCTCTGTTTAATACCTTTAACGATATTTAGCATTACTGCTGTTAGCTTCATTAGCTTCGTGTTACAAGCTCCCTTTTACCAAAATGATACATATTGCTAATCATGCTAATCACTGTATATTTTCCCGTATTATAACTGTCTGCTATTTAGCATTACTTTCATTAGCCTTACGCTATTAGATCCATTGGACACAAGTGATTGTCACGGCATCTGAGCTAACCATTTCCCACTAGTTCCTACTTTAACATTAGCATTAGCCTACTGCAGCTAACAGCTAGCCTGGGCCCTGTTAGTGACATACAATTTAGCCAGCACGTCCAGAGCATTACTCAATGCACTCTCACAAGTCTAATTGGACAAAATGGACACTTTATTACATGCTGTTAGCAGGGCGCTTCGCTAACGTGTCGAGAGATTTATTAGCCTAGCGCTACGGAGGGAAAGCGCCCAGGAATATTCTTTGTACGCCCATAAATAACGCTAATATTTCACCGGCGGCTTCCAAGAACGACTCTGGATTCATGGCAGCTTTGCCTGGCCATCGTCGAATCATATTTCTGCGAGGTATAAGGGGGGGTGGGGGGTTGCTCGGCTGGCTTGCGTCCAGTACCAAGAGGTGAAAGCCTCCTCACTGGGAGCTGTAGTGGACGGCAGAGGGCCAACCGACAACATCCTGACGTGAAACAGAGACCCGGCAGCTAAATATAATGGGTTTGAGTCCGGCCAGCTCTTATTTTAAGCCTGATCGCTAAAGCTTGAGCCGTGGAGCATATTGGGTGTAGGTGTTCTCAGGGTTGGGGAGGGACAGTGGACAGTGCTAGGCTCCCATGCTTTGGTGTTGAGCTGTTCTTCTTGAGTTCTGGACGTGATAGCTGAACACACATTCACACTACTGTTAGAGCCCTACACTGTACGTCCAAATACTTGTGGACACCCCTTCTGATGAAGGAATTCGGCAGGGTTGGGGGAGGGACAGGACGTTCGGGCTGAAGAAGAATCAGGTAGTTGGAGCATATTGGGTGTAGGTGTTGTGGGTTCGGGGTTGGACAGTGCTAGGCTCCCATGCCTTCCTCCCTGGACAGTAGAGACAGTTACTCCAACCAAAGCAGGATCAAGAAACAGTGAAAGAGCAGGTGTCCCAATACTTTTGTCCATAAAGTGTATTCATAAGGCAAGCAAGGTACACAAGCAACGCATTCCATCTCATACAAGCAAGCCGCTCTGTATGTGGTCATTGACCTAAAGGTGAAAGGTCAAGGCCTGTCAGGACCGGTTAGAGAGACACTCACTAACACTGTCAACAACTGTGCCGAGTGAGCGAGCGAGCGAGTGAGTGCCTGTGTTCGTCTGTTAAAGGAGTCGCCAGGGAAGAACAGCGGATAATATCCAGGTTCCAGATATTTAGGATATATATAGATCTATATTTTAGGAAGTCCTGTATTAAGAAGCCCTGTTCCCAGGAGCCATTAGGGCTCTAGGGTTTAGTGTTAGGAAGGGACTGTGTTGGGCTGGGATGTTTGGGATTTACGTTCAGGTGTTATAAATTGAGGGACATTGTGTTGGAGTCAGGTATTTTGTGTTTGGTAGGTTCAGGGTTCAGGTGTCTAGGGATAGTGAGGGACTGTGCTGGGGTCAGGTGTCTCAGGTCAGAAGAGGGACTCTGTTAGGTGTAGGTGTTTAGGGATAGTGAGGGACTGTGTTGGGTTCACATTCACGAAAGCCTATTAAGGTTTCAGGTGTATTCAGGGTTTGAAAGGGACAGTGTTGGGTTCAGGTGTCTAGGGATAGCGAGGGACTGTGTTGGGTTCAGGTGTCTAGGGATAGTAAGAGATTGTGTTGGGTTCAGGTTTTTAGGGTTGGAGGGAAACAGTGTTGGGCTCCTGTGGTTTGGGTTTGGAGGGTCTGTGTTGGGTTCAGGTTTTTAGGGAAAGTCAGGGACTGTGTTGGGTTCAGGTGTCTAGGGATAGTGAGGGACTGTGCTGGGGTCAGGTGTCTCAGGTTAGAAGAGGGACTCTGTTAGGTGTAGGTGGTTAGGGATAGTGAGGGACTGTGGTGGGTTCAGGTGTCTAGGGTTAGAGGAAAACTCCTGTGGTTTGGGTTTGGAGGGACTGTGTTGGGTTTAGGTGTCTAGGGATAGTGAGGAACTCTGTTGGGTTCAGGTTTTTAGGGAAAGTCAGGGACTGTGTTGGGTTCAGGTGTGTATGGATAGTCAGGGTCTGTGTTGGGTTCCGGTTTTTAGGGTTGGAGGGAAACTGTGTTGGGCTTCTGTGCTTTGGGTTTGGAGGGACTGTGTTGGGTTCAGGTGTCTAGGGATAGTGAGGGACTGTGCTGGGGTCAGGTGTCTCAGGTTAGAAGAGGGACTCTGTTAGGTGTAGGTGGTTAGGGATAGTGAGGGACTGTGGTGGGTTCAGGTGTCTAGGGTTAGAGGAAAACTCCTGTGGTTTGGGTTTGGAGGGACTGTGTTGGGTTTAGGTGTCTAGGGATAGTGAGGAACTCTGTTGGGTTCAGGTTTTTAGGGAAAGTCAGGGTCTGTGTTGGGTTCAGATTTTTAGGGATAGTCAGGGTCTGTGTTGGGTTCAGGTTTTTAGAGATAGTCAGGGTCTGTGTTGGGTTCAGATTTTTAGAGATAGTCAGGGACTGTGTTGGGTTCAGATTTTTAGAGATAGTCAGGGTCTGTGTTGGGTTCAGATTTTTAGAGATAGTCAGGGTCTGTGTTGGGTTCAGGTTTTTAGAGATAGTCAGGGTCTGTGTTGGGTTCAGATTTTTAGAGATAGTCAGGGACTGTGTTGGGTTCAGATTTTTAGAGATAGTCAGGGTCTGTGTTGGGTTCAGATTTTTAGAGATAGTCAGGGTCTGTGTTGGGTTCAGATTTTTAGAGATAGTCAGGGTCTGTGTTGGGTTCAGGTTTTTAGAGATAGTCAGGGTCTGTGTTGGGTTCAGATTTTTAGAGATAGTCAGGGTCTGTGTTGGGTTCAGGTTTTTAGAGATAGTCAGGGTCTGTGTTGGGTTCAGGTTTTTAGAGATAGTCAGGGTCTGTGTTGGGTTCAGGTTTTTAGAGATAGTCAGGGTCTGTGTTGGGTTCGGGTGTTTAGGGATAGTCAGGGTCTGTGTTGGGTTCAGGTTTTTAGAGATAGTCAGGGTCTGTGTTGGGTTCGGGTGTTTAGGGATAGTCAGGGTCTGTGTTGGGTTCAGGTTTTTAGGGATAGTCAGGGACTGTGTTGGGTTCAGGTTTTTAGGAATAGTCAGGGTCTGTGTTGGGTTCGGGTGTTTAGGGATAGTCAGGGTCTGTGTTGGGTTCAGGTTTTTAGAGATAGTCAGGGTCTGTGTTGGGTTCAGGTTTTTAGAGATAGTCAGGGTCTGTGTTGGGTTCAGGTTTTTAGAGATAGTCAGGGTCTGTGTTGGGTTCAGGTTTTTAGAGATAGTCAGGGTCTGTGTTGGGTTCAGGTTTTTAGAGATAGTCAGGGACTGTGTCGGGTTCAGGTGTGTATGGATAGTCAGTTTCTGTGTTGGGTTCAGGTTTTTAGGGATAGTCAGGGTCTGTGTTGGGTTCAGGTTTTTAGGGATAGTCAGGGTCTGTGTTGGGTTCAGATTTTTAGAGATAGTCAGGGTCTGTGTTGGGTTCAGATTTTTAGAGATAGTCAGGGTCTGTGTTGGGTTCAGGTTTTTAGAGATAGTCAGGGTCTGTGTTGGGTTCAGGTTTTTAGAGATAGTCAGGGTCTGTGTTGGGTTCAGATTTTTAGGGATAGTCAGGGTCTGTGTTGGGTTCAGGTTTTTAGAGATAGTCAGGGTCTGTGTTGGGTTCAGATTTTTAGAGATAGTCAGGGTCTGTGTTGGGTTCAGGTTTTTAGAGATAGTCAGGGTCTGTGTTGGGTTCAGATTTTTAGAGATAGTCAGGGACTGTGTTGGGTTCAGGTGTGTATGGATAGTCAGGGACTGTGTTGGGTTCAGGTTTTTAGAGATAGTCAGCGTCTGTGTTGGGTTCAGATTTTTAGAGATAGTCAGGGTCTGTGTTGGGTTCAGGTTTTTAGAGATAGTCAGGGTCTGTGTTGGGTTCAGGTTTTTAGAGATAGTCAGGGTCTGTGTTGGGTTCAGATTTTTAGAGATAGTCAGGGACTGTGTTGGGTTCAGATTTTTAGAGATAGTCAGGGACTGTGTCGGGTTCAGGTGTGTATGGATAGTCAGTTTCTGTGTTGGGTTCAGGTTTTTAGGGTTGGAGGGAAACTGTGTTGAGCTCCTGTGGTTTGAGTTTGGAGGGACTGTGTTGGGTTCAGGTGACCTGCAAGCCATCGCTTTCCCAGCGAAATAAACGGGAAGCAGACCCTGCAGTCCCTCGACTTTCACTGACCGAACTGCAAAACAAGCTCGGAAACTTGGGAAGGACAGAATTTCAATACCGGGTCCAAAATAAATCCGAGTCCAGACGCAGCAAATCTCAGAGACCCTCCGTGTCAAATGAGAGCCCCGTCCAAAAAAGGCAGAATCTGTTTCGCCTCCCGAAAGTAGCAGCTGAAGCCGAGCCAGGATATTTTTATGCCACATATTTGAGGCATATTTGTCACGACCACATACTTCTCAATCAGCCAGGGAGCTGCCTCCGGGGTTCGGCGAGAGTCAGAGGCGATGCTGCGAGCACTGAGGCTACCCAGAGGTCCTGGACACGGCTCTATGCCTTGGTTGCCAACGCTAACCACAGACATTCTAGTAAACTGCAACCAGGCACTTCTGTCCCCGGGCAACACCACCGCCGGGCCCGAGCAAACAAAACAAAAGGGCTGTGGCGTGGAGCGGACGCTAAACACGGGATCTTAATGAAAGATGAAATCCCGGATTATGGCCAGATTTACAGTTTAGCGGTCAACCGCTGCTCTGGGGTCAGCTG
This sequence comes from Salminus brasiliensis, assembly GCF_030463535.1. Taxonomy (NCBI): domain Eukaryota; kingdom Metazoa; phylum Chordata; class Actinopteri; order Characiformes; family Bryconidae; genus Salminus; species Salminus brasiliensis. The sequence goes on from NC_132901.1 coordinate 2,629,429, forward strand.
ATTCTGCTGAGCTTAATGGAATAACGAGCCAATAAGAATAGACTGGCACTAAACGCACTGACCACTTCATCAGAAACGCCTCCAGTGAGTGGAAGTAGCACAAGGGGGGTGTTTCTAATAAAGTGGCCAGTGAGTGGAAATAGCACAAGGTGGGGGTTTCTGATAAAGTGGCCAGTGAGTGGAAGTAGCACAAGGTGGGTGTTTCTGATAAAGTGGCCAGTGAGTGGAAATAGCACAAGGTGGGGGTTTCTAATAAAGTGGCCAGTGAGTGGAAATAGCACAAGGTGGGGGTTTCTGATAAAGTGGCCAGTGAGTGGAAGTAGCACAAGGTAGGTGTTTCTAATAAAGTGGCCAGTGAGGGGAAGTAGCACAAGGTGGGGGTTTCTAATAAAGTGGCCAGTGAGGGGAAGTAGCACAAGGTGGGTGTTTCTAATAAAGTGGCCAGTGAGTGGAAGTAGCACAAGGTGGGTGTTTCTGATAAAGTGGCCAGTGAGTGGAAATAGCACAAGGTGGGGGTTTCTGATAAAGTGGCCAGTGAGGGGAAGTAGCACAAGGTGGGTGTTTCTAATAAAGTGGCCAGTGAGTGGAAGTAGCACAAGGTGGGTGTTTCTGATAAAGTGGCCAGTGAGTGGAAATAGCACAAGGTGGGGGTTTCTAATAAAGTGGCCAGTGAGTGGAAATAGCACAAGGTGGGTGTTTCTAATAAAGTGGCCAGTGAGTGGAAGTAGCACAAGGTGGGTGTTTCTAATAAAGTGGCCAGTGAGTGGAAGTAGCACAAGGTGGGTGTTTCTAATAAAGTGGCCAGTGAGTGGAAGTAGCACAAGGTGGGTGTTTCTAATAAAGTGGCCAGTGAGTGGAAGTACTGTGTAGTAATAGGACCTGTATCATAGATAACAGTATTATGACTACAAAGACACTCAAGGTACCACAGCAACCAGCTGCTCCATAGCAGTTACCATAACAACTACCTGGAAAACCTCAGCAACCACTCCAGCAAACACCATAGAACTGACCTGGCAACACCTTAGCAACCCTCTAAAAAATACCACAACACCACCTAGCAACACTACAGCAACTTTCCTGGGATACCATGGCAACCACCTAGAAACATCCTACCCAGCTGGTCCGTGAGTGCAAGTACAAGGTTGGTGTTTCTGTTAAAGTGGCCAGGTCCATCAGGACCCCGTGACTCAACCTTACCGTTATTAGAAATCTGCTCAGCGTCCAGCGTCACTCCCTTGGTCTATAAAACCTGAGGTCAGTGGTCTGCCCATCACAGATCCCCGCAGGGCAATTAAACGAATGTCGCTTGGTCATCACATTGCATTGTGGGTAATAGGATTAGGTAATATAACGAGCCCTAAGAGCACTCCAACTTTACGACACATTCAGCACGACAAAGCCTGATCCCTTCCCCTTACTAAGAAACTGCATTTAGCATTTTAGCATTTTAGCTAATATGATCGTCTGCGGAACGTCCCACACTCCTTCTCCCAGGAGAAGGAGGGGGGGGGGGGGGGCGTTGCATTTGTTGGTGAGCATGTCCGATTTCTGAAGGTTGCTCCTTTAGCTACGAGGCTAATGTAGCTAGCAAGAGGCTAGAAAGCTTACGTACGCTAGTTAGCATGGTGCTAACTGCATAAACGTGCTAACTAGCTAACGTGGTTTCTGACACTGTATGGCTATCCATACACATGAACTACAGTACACTATATGGACAAAAGTATTGGGACACCAATTGTGGAGTAACTGTCCAGGGAAGAAGACTTTGCTAGAGCATTGCTGTGAGGATTTGATTGCATTCTGCGAGAGCAAGAGCTGAAGTTAGTGAGGTCTTCCCATCCAAAAGTACAGGATGGAGCTCCATCATCATCATCATCATCGTCATTCCAGAGAACACAGTAGTTCCACTGCTCCACAGCTTAATGCTGGGGGGCTTCATACACCCCTAGATCCGTCTTAAAGGCACAGTGTGTGTATGTATGTAAATGAGCTCATGGCCTCTTTGGGGTTGTGACATCCCAACCACGATGAGGTCAAATCCGACCAGTTCTGCCTTCAAAGACCAGTATTTCAAGCTCACACACACACTCACACACACACTCATCAGAGCTCATTAAAACAGATTCATTAGCGAGCGGCGCTAATTGGGAGTAATTTGGCTCTTTTGAATTGGCTCATTTGAATCCTGGAGTTCCCTCGTAGCCCTCACGCTCACACAGGGACAGACAGACAGGCACACACACACATTCCATGGAAAACCTGGCCCACGAACAGCTCCCTCATTCACTCTCGGATCCGACCAAACCCCCCTTCTGAAAAGCAGACATTCAAAGGCAGCAGTCGGTAACACACTCATCAATCAAGCGGCAAACGCAAAACACGGCATGACGTCCGTCAGACCTTCTACTCAGCCTACATTTCCCTCCGTCCGTTTATTTATTTATTTTCGTCCAAAGAGATGGAAATGCCTGCACTGGCGCACTGCTATTCCCTGTAGGGGGCGCTAGTACTTCATAAAGAGATACGGCAAAACACTGCAACCAGAAACAGAGGTTCTGTAATATCTGTGTGGTGTGACATGTTCATGACATCACAAACCAGCAGTTTAGCCCCACCCATTCATATTTCATTTATGAGCCACATTCTGTAATAGTGGTCCAGGCCCAGTGTGGGCTAGCCTGTGTAGCGTCCATGAGGGCTCCTGTTTGGGTTCTTTAGGTTTGCACTGGCCACAGTCGGACCACTTTGGGCCACATTCTGTATTAGTGGTCCAGGCCCAATGTGGGCTAGCCCATGTAGCGTCTATGTGGCTTCTGTTTGGGTTCTTTAGGTTTGCACTGGCCACAGTCGGACCACTTTGGGCCGCATTCTGTAATAGTGGTCCAGGCCCAGTGTGGGCTAGCCTATGGAGCGTCCATGAGGGTTCTGTTTGGGTTCTTTAGGTTTGCACTGGCCACAGTCGGACCACTTTGGGCCACATTCTGTAATAGTGGTCCAGGCCCAATGTGGGCTAGCCTGTGTAGCGTCCATGCGGGCTCCTGTTTGGGTTCTTTAGGTTTGCACTGGCCACAGTCGGACCACTTTGGGCCGCATTCTGTAATAGTGCTTCAGGCCCAGTAAACCCAGGGCTGCTGGGACCTTGACCCACCCGCAGTCTTCTTTATTGTCAGAAAGTAAACACTGTGATGTCACCACAGTAAAAGGGGTGTCGACACACAGTGGATAAGGCTGGGGTTGCTAAGCAACACAACTGATTGACTTCGTCACAGTTGGTAATAGCTGCTTAGCAAAGTCAGTGTACAGCACAACAACGCCGACAGTAGCTCTAAACTTCTCAGGATTTTGTGTGTGTGTGTGTGGGTGTGTGTGAGCATGCATCACTGCTTGTGTTTGTGAATCAAAGGTTGCGTGTGTGCATGTGTGAGAAACTGACCATGCGTGTGTGTGTGAGTGTGTGTGTGTGTGTGTGTGTGTTGGGGCAGTTTCACATTCTTCCAGGCTATTGAAACTGAAGCCCTGTGTGTGCCAGTGTTCCCTTTCAGGCCTTTTGTGCCCGAGCCCGAACAAAACGGACACAAACAGGCAGGAATGAGGAAGAGGAGAGACAGTAAACACACACACACACACACACACACAAAGCGAGAGATTGGGCGAGAGAGAAATAGAGAGAGTGAGCGAGTGAGAGGAACTGTTATACAGACCATTCATTTGGTGGGTGACTGAAAAAAAAATGACAAAGCGTTGACAAAAGTATATGGACACACCTCCTCCTACCCAGTGAATCCAGGTCCTTGATAAAATCATGCTTTCTTCCACACATCAGTGAAAGAACGGGAGGTTCTGAAGAGCTCACTGAGCTCCAGCGTGGTTCTGTATGTAATAGGAGACACCACTGCACCAACAACAACAAGTCAGCTGGAGAAATTTAGACCTTCCCTCCTAGATCTTCCTCCATCAGCTGTGAGTGGTGTTATTATTGAACAGTGGAAGAGTTTAGGAGGAACAGCTCACAGAGAGCAGCTCAGCCACCGAGTGTCACTGAGTGTGTGATAAGGCTCGGGGGGTTCAAGGGGAGCTGAGGGCGTTCAGGAGTTCTGCAGGTAAAGGCTCTGGTGGGGTTTGGGCTGAGGTCTCTGTGCTCTGCAGGCTCTGCAGGCCCCAGTGCTGAATCTCTATTCCTGCAGTTTATCTGACCCTGTTTCTGCAACGGCCTCAGAGGAGAGAGAGAGAGAGAGAGAGAGAGAGAGAGAGAGAGAGAAATAAAGAGAAGAGAGAGATAGAGATGGAGAGAGAGAGAGAGGGAGAGAGAGAGAGAGAAAGAGGAGAGAGAGATAGAGAGAGAAATAAAGAGGAGAGAGAAATAGAGGGAGAAATAAAGAGGAGAGAGAGAGAGAGAGGGAGAGAGAGAGAGGGAGAGAGAGAGAAATAAAGAGGAGAGAGAGAGAGAGAGAGGGAGAGAGAGAGAGGGAGAGAGAGAGAAATAAAGAGGAGAGAGAGAGAGAGAGATAGAAAGAGAAGAGAGAGAGAGAGAAATAAAGAAGAGAGAGAGAGAGGGATAGAAAGAGAAGAGAGAGAGAGAGAGAAATAAAGAAGAGAGAGAGAGAGGGATAGAAAGAGAAGAGAGAGAGAGAGAAATAAAGAAGAGAGAGAGAGAGGGATAGAAAGAGGGAGAGAGAGAGAGGGAGAGAAGATAGAGAGAGAGAGATAGAGAGAGAGAGAAAGAGAAAGATAGAGAGAGAGATAGAGAGAGAGATGGAGAGAGAGATGAAGAGAGAGAGAGAGAGAGATGGAGACAGATAGAGAGAGAGATGGAGACAGATAGAGAGAGAGAGCGAGCTGATGCTGACACAGGTTTCTGTCCGAATATTTAATAATATAAGCAGTGGATTATTTATTTATTTATTTATTCAAAACAAATGTTGTTAATACATCCTTTCATAATTACACGCCTTACTTCATTTGTAATTTATATTTTCTTTAAGTTTCTTTCCTCAAATGTTTATGTAATATTTCTGAGAAGTGCAAATGAAATAAAACAGGACATTATTTAGAGATTAAAAAAAGTAAAAAGTCTGAATTTTGAGAAAAAAAATTAGAAACATAAACATAAACGCAAATAAGGGTTGATATTTTGAGATATTACATACCACTTAAAAACTTTATTATTAATTATTATCATTATTTAGAGAGTGTTTATTATTAAATAGAGTGGAAGCTGGTCAGTATTTTGAAATATTACATCAACACTGGTCATTATTTTGATGTATTAAATGAAAATGTAGAGAAAACAAGTTCATCACTTTGAAATATATAAAAATATTAAGAAATCAGGTCATAATTTTGAAGAATTACATTAATATTTTAAGGAAACTGATCATTATTTTTGATATATATAAAATTTATTGAGAAATCAGGTCAATATTTTGAGATATTACCTCAGCAAACATTAGCGAACATTTTTAATGCAGTTTCACTGAATCACTTATTAAATATGAGTAAAGCTGATCAGTAGCAAGGAGTGCTAGTTTCCGCATGATTAGCGACGTTAGCGACGTTAGCGATGTGAAGTGGAAAAAAGGCGTCGGGAGTTTTACCGTCATAAAATCTCTCTGGGAATCTTCTGTTCAGGCCAGGTGAACATCAGCCGGACGTTTGTCAATCTTTCGGAGGCGGGGCGTCGGGGAGTGCAGATCCAGATTCTCTTTCCTGAGAGAGAGAGAGAGAGAGAGAAAGAGAGAGAGAGAGGTTCACTTTCAAGAAGCTCAGAAAGGTCTGAAAGGTTGGCCTACCAAGCAAGGCCCCTACCCACTGCCCAGTGTAGCCAAATATTCCCGTGGTGGATCGGGATTGGGACAAATCCAGGGCTATTCCAATGGATCGGGTACCGGCTAATTTGAAGCCTGGTCCGGTTCCGGATCCTTTGTTTTTACCGCTGTGTTCTAACAGAGCGCCCTCTATTAATATTCCCAGGCTCAAAGCAGTGAGGAGCACCTTTAAGGTACGCCTTTAAGGAATGCTAACTGCTAAATTCTGTTTATCAGCTAAAAGGCGCCTTCCTTGGCTAGCAACATGCTGAGAGAGAGAGAGAAAGTGAGAGAGTGAGGCTAGTCATGCTATCTGGGACTCCCAGCCACGGATTGGTTGTGGCCTCTCCCAAATCAAAGGCCTAGCGCTTAGACAGCAACACCACCCAGGAGCTTCTACTATGCCGAGTTTTGAACTTCGTTGTTTCAGTCAGGGCACTAATAACAAGGCTAACAAGGCTAACCCAAGCAGCAGAGCTTAGCGTCTCACCTACAGACTTGGCCTGTCGGTCTGATTTATTAGCATTAGCGTTTTAGCATCCGATCTACACTGCTACAGCACTCAGCGGTTCTAAAATCGGTTACGGGTGGCGACACCGTACATGCTTTTAGCCTTTACTGATGACACAGTGTTCTTGTAAATGTGCATGTACACACACACACACACACACACACATTTGAGACCTATGCTACGCTAGTGTGTGTGTCCAGTCTTGTCATTCTCTGTGATGTAATAGGCTGTATTTAGCAGGAGTCAGCAGCTGTCCTTATAAATCAGCTACTGGCTACTGTAAAAACAACACACACACACACTAAAATACTTTCATACTCTCACTGGATAAAATAGGAGGTCATGACTGAACTGATGAGGCCGGCCAGCGCAACACACACTCAGTCCCTTCAGAGGAATCAATAACGAGGGGTCACTGAGGGGTCTAATTAAACGGGCTGAAGATAAGCCAGTGGAAGCTCCAATGACCCGCCTCAGAGCCATGAGCACTGATTCTTTTATGATTCATTAGGAAACAAATCAGTTCATCATAAAATCTGAAATTATTATAGCCAATTATGAAATCTCAAATGTTACTATTCAATTGATTCAACTGGATTTCTGGAAGTGATTCAGTACCAACTTTAAGCATGATTCAGTTCACTTTGATTCATTGCCGTTCAAAACATGACATTTTTAATTTTATCTTTCAGTTGATTCAGTTTGATTCAATTCATTTAAAAAGGCTCAGTACATTATGACAACTTCACCATGATTCAATTTCCTGATTTAAAATTCAAATTCAATTAATTTTGATTAGTTTTTTTGGAAATGATTCAGTACCTGAAATGATTCAAATTGCACAATGATTCAATACATTTTGATTCAGTTCATAATGAAGTGATTCAGTACCTGAAATGATTCAATTCAATTTCAATTAGTTCTATTTTATTCAATTGTTTTTAGAAAACAATTCAGTACATTATGACCTCACATCTCACATTTTACCATGAATCAATTTCATGGTTTAAAATCTAATTCATTTCTATTGTATTACAATTCTTTTTAGAAGTGATTTAAGATCTGGAATAATTCAAATTTCACCATAATTCAAATAAATTTGAATCAGTTCTTTAGGAAATTATTTTATGACATTTCAAATGTTATCCGTCAACTGATTCTGCTTGATTCAATTCATTAGAAAACAATTCAGTAATTTATGACACCTCCCAAATTCAATTCCAAATTCAGTTAAATTTGATTCACATATTTTTAGAAGTGATTCAGTACCTGAAATGATTCAATTTGCAACATGAATAAATGAAACTGGATTCAGTTCTTTAGGACTAAATTATTTTATGAAATTTCAAATGTTATCTGTCAACTGAGTCAGTTTGATTCAATTCATTAGAAAACAATTCAGTAATTTATGACACCTCACATTTGACCAAATTCAATTAAATTTAATTCAAATCTTTTTTTGATTTGAACTGCACCATGATTCAATTCAATTGGATTCAGTTCTTTACTAATATTAAGAATTATAATTATTTTAAACATTATGAAATTTCGCATTTTATCCTTTAATTGATTCAATTTGATTCAGTTCATTAGAGAACAGTTCAGTACATTATGACACCTCACATTGATTCAATGTCCTGATTCAAAGAGGAGTCAATAACGGAGTCCACTGAGGGGTCTAATTAAATGAGCTGAAGTGAGCTGCCAGTGGAAGCTATAATGACCCGCCTCAGAGCCATGACCACTGTCTCGCGCCCCATGGTCACTCAGGGAGCTACAGATGGCTCTGGCAGCCGCAGGCCACTCTATAGGATTATGTAACATCATGTATGGGCTATAAATAGGCGCAGTAATCTCATGTTCACAAGAGAAATGTCAAATCTCACACGCATAAGGCTCACAAACTATACGTCCAAAAGTTTGTGGACACCCTTTCTAATGAATAATTTCAGGTACAGAGATGTGCAAATGCACACACACGCATAAACGGCTTGTCTAGTGCCTGTAGAGAAGTCATTGAGAGGCAGTGAGGCAGGAGATCATCCAACGTCTGACCTGACCTTCCTCACCGAGCTAACTCTTGATGCTGAATGCAATCAAATCCTCACAGCAATGCTCCGAATTTCAGTAGAAAGCCTTCCTCCCTGGACAGTAGAGCCAGTCGCTTCAATAAAAGCAGGATCGACTCTTTTTAATACCCTTGATTTCAGCAGAAGCAATGAAGAAAGAGCAGGTGTCCCAATACTTTTGTCAATTTAGTGTATAGTATAGTATAGAGTTGGGTTGGGAGACCTTTTTGGTTCATTCTGTCTTGATAACGCTGGCGTGATGGTGGTGGTGGTGGTGCTCCATTCAGTACTTGTGGGATGAGTTGGGGTCCTCATCATCCTGACCTCACTAAGACCTCTGAAGGCCTCCTGTAGTATCCTTAAGTCATGTAGGTTGTGAGGTGGGGCCTCCATGAGCACCAGTGCACCCTGAGCTCCCATGACCCTGTCTTTTGGTGGGTACTGACCACTGCATATCGGAGTTCCCAGAGGACCGGTTGGAGAAGCGCTGACCTGCAGTATGAACACTAGCTCTTAACATGCCTGATTAGAAAAGGTCAGGAGCTGGACTCCATCACTGCTGCCGGATGACTGAGCTATCGCTACAAGCTGAGGGCTGATGTGACACAGAGCGATGATGTAAGACAGCGAGAGCGTTCCGTCCACCTGATACAGCAAATCATCCCATCTGACTCTTTTATGATTCATTAAGAAACGATTCAATTCAACATGAAATCTGAAATTGAAATTTTATCCCAGCGCATTATGAAATTTCAAATCTCATCATTTGATCAACCGATTCAGTTTGATTTCTGAAAGTGATTCAGTACCAACATTTCAGGATGAGTCAATTTAATTTGATTCAGTTATTTAGAAAATCATTTAAAAACACTATGAAATTTCCCATTTTATGCTTCCAGTGATTCAATTTGATTCAATTCATTATGACGCCTCACATTTTCCCATAATTCAATTTCATGATTTAAAATTCACTTAAATTCAACTGAATGAATCAAATTTGAATAGGATTCAGTTAAATTATATTCAGTTCTTTCGGAAACTATTTGAAAACACTATGAAATTTCACGTTATGCTTTCATTGATTCAGTTTGATTCAATTCATTCAGTATCATGATGACGTCTCACATTTTACCAAGATTCAATTTCATGATTTCAAATTCAGTTCACTTTTTGGAAGTGATTCAGTGTCTAAAATGAATCAAATTTCACTGATTCAATTAATTAAAAAAGCAATTCTGTACATGATACCGCCTCATATTGTGCCATGATTCAATTTCATGATTTAAAATGTAATAATTGAATCGGTGAAGTGATTCAGTGCCTGGAATGAATCAAATTTACTAGAATGCAATTCAATGTGAGTCAGTTCTTTATAAAATTATTTTTAAACATTACGAAATCTCACAGTTAGTTCACTAGGAACAAATTCAGTAAATTATGAAATCTCAAATTTCACCATGATTCAATTGAATCTGACTGCGATTCTTTAGGAAATGGTTCAGTTTGACTGACTGTGGAATGGTTCAGAGCTCTTGTTGAACACGTCCATCATCAAATATTAGAATAACAGCTTCTAAAACCAAGGCTGTGTATTTTTACACCCTTCAGAGCCAGCCTTCACGTCCATCACAACACCACGCTCATCTGTCTGTCTGTCTGTGTGTCTGTCAGCCTGTCTGTGTGTCTGTCTGTCTGTGTGTCTGTCTGTGTGTCTGTCAGCCTGTCTGTGTCTGTCTGTCTGTGTGTCTGTCTGTGTGTCTGTCTGTCTGTATGTCTGTCAGCCTGTCTGTGTGTCTGTCTGTCTGTGTGTCTGTCTGTGTGTCTGTCTGTCTGTGTGTCTGTCAGCCTGTCTGTGTCTGTCTGTCTGTGTGTCTGTCTGTGTGTCTGTCTGTCTGTCTGTCTGTGTGTCTGTCAGCCTGTCTGTGTGTCTGTCTGTCTGTGTGTCTGTCAGCCTGTCTGTGTGTCTGTCTGTCTGTGTGTCTGTCAGCCTGTCTGTGTGTCTGTGTGTCTGTGTGTCTGTCTGCCTGTCTGTCTGTGTGGGCTTGAAAGGGAATAATAATTAACCAAATAAGGCTTAACAACAGCTTAGGCATCCCCTCATTAAAGTACCTCAAGGCTATTTTTACATACACACACACCCACACAAACACACACACACCCACATATACACATACACAGGGGTGGACGTGTCAACATGGTCACTCCAGACTGACCTCAACACCCAATCCATTATAAGGGTGAATATGAGCTAAACGTCCCTGGCGTTGTAAGTGACAGGTTATTAAAAGCAACAGCAGTGTATAAACACACACACATACACACACACACACACACACACACACACACACACACACAGGCATACATTTGTAGACTGAGCATATAAGACTCACTACATGTCCAATAGCATATTACTAATTACTGTACTATAATTACTACAGCACTGATTAAATTACTGATTGCTGATTGATTACTATACTATAGATTACTATAGTACTGATTACTATAGTATGAAGTGCTACAGCACTGATTACTATACTATAGATTACTATAGTACTGATTACTATAGTATTAAGTGCTACAGCACTGATTACTGTACTATAGATTATTATAGTACTGATTAGTGTACTATAGATTACTATAGTACTGATTACTGTACTATAGATTACTGTAGTACTGATTACTATAGTATTAACTGCTACAGCACTGATTACTGTACTATAGATCATTATAGTACTGATTAGTGTACTATAGATTACTATAGTACTGATTACTGTACTATAGATTACTGTAGTACTGATTACTATAGTATTAACTGCTACAGCACTGATTACTGTACTATAGATCATTATAGTACTGATTAGTGTACTATAGATTACTATAGTACTGATTACTGTACTATAGATTATTATAGTACTGATTAGTGTACTATAGATTACTATAGCATTAATTGCTACAGCACTGATTACTATAGTACTGATTACTATACTAGACTACTATAGTACTGATTACTATAGTATTAAGTGCTACAGCACTGATTACTGTACTATAGATTTTTATAGTATTAATTACTACACCACTCATTACTATAGTACTGTATTGATTGATACTGATTACTGTACTTTAGATTATTATAGTACTGATTGGTGTACTATAGATTACTATAGTATTAATTACTACAGCACTAATTACTATACAACTGATTACTATAGTACTAATTACTATACTAAATGTAGTATAGTAATTAGTACTATAGTATAGTACAGTAGTCAATACTACAGTATTGACTAATGTACTATAGACCATTCAACTTTAAAATACTACAGTATTGATTACTATACTATAGATGACTACATCTCTGATAACTATAGTATTGATTACTATTGATTACTACACTTTCAATTACTATAATACAGAGTACTACATTTTCTAGTACTACGTAACTGCATATTTACTTATTACTAAATAATAAGTAAATAACTAAGTAATTATAACTACAGATATTCTACTTTGAATCATGATACTATAGATAACTACTTAATCCACTTTAATTTCGTTAAAAACTGTGTATTAAAAACGACTACTAAACAGACCTAACGATGTTAATTCATCATAATAACCATATATACCAAACATGTGTGTGTGTCTTTAATGGTGTCTTCTGGTCGGTGTAAGATGCTGATAAAATGCAATATTACACTAAACTACTACTAGATTTAAGTAAGTGTGTGTGTGTGTGTGTGTGTGTGTGTGTATCCTGCCTTCTCTTAGCTAGCATATAATGAATCTGCAGTTTGTTCTGGCCCATTTAAGAGCGCTAGGCCCAGCTCTTTTCTGACCTGGGACAATAGCCAAAACACACCCACCCACACACACACACACACATACACACACACACACACACACAACCTTTGCTTTAGGTATTGAGTTCAATGCACACAATCACACACTCAGGCACACACAGCTGACAGTGGGTTTCCAGGGATTCTTTGTTTAGCATTTCAGCTCATAAATCAAACTGTGTGTGTATTTATTTATTTGTGTGTGTGTGTGTGTGTGTGTGTGTGTGTGTGTGTCAGGGTTAGACAATATGGTCATCACTGTACAATTTCCTTTTTATTGAGTTACCGTCAGTAATTACTCCACTCCTTCATGTACATCTACACTATGTGTCCAAAAGTTTGCAGACACCCCTTTCTAATGAATGCATTCAGCTCCTTTCAGCTGCACCCACTACTGCCACAGATGTGCAAATGCACACATCTGGACTCCCTGGAGCAGAGCAACAAACGGGAACCTAACAGCCCCAATGCCGTCTAACGCCAGGCCAGGCGTGGGCTAGTAGAGGGGCGTAAAGAAGCCCCCCCCGAGCATTGAGCTGTGGAGCAGTGGAAGAACTGTGCTCTCCGGAACGATGGGTGGTGCTCCATCCAATACTTTTGGGATAACTTGGGGGTGAGATGACTGCAATCAAATCCTCACAGCAATGCTCCTCCGAGATCTAGTACGGAGGATCAACTCTCTCTCTTTTTTTAATACCCCTCATTTCGGAAGAAACCATGGACGAGCACGAGGTGTCCAAATACTTTTGTCCATTTATTGCATTTGTTTGTTGTGTTATTTGTGAGTCTAATCCTTTGGCATGTGTGTGTGTGTGTGTGTTTTTGTGGTTTTACGCATTCTGGTCAGCACACACACACACACACACACACACACACACAGGCAGACAGTCAGTTCAGTTCAGTAGACGGTAGAAGCGGTCAGTCAAGCAGCCATTAAGTCCACATTAAATATGAAAGATGAAAAATTAAAATTAAATAAATAACTCGAGCCGAGCTGACATTGATTCGAGGCGCTTTCACACACACACACACACACACACACACTTACAGTGGCTTCCAGCATGCCCGCAAAGATGTGATGACACAGCTATAACAGATTTACACAGTTTGTTTCTATGGCCATGAACCACAGCAGAGAGAAAGAGCCTATTGTCCACACACACACACACACACACACACACACACACACACACAGACTAAGCTAAATGCTAACGGGTGGGTAGCAGGTGTTGCCGGACCCTTAAATCATCAAGCAAATGAGTGATGAGCAACATGTCTGAATCTGCTAATGATTAATATTAGGGGTCCTATTTGGGACCACGTTCCCGTCCAATCTCAGGGAAAAGGAAGCTAGCATGTGTGTGTGTGTGTGTGTGTGTGTGTGTGTGTGTGTGTGCGCTACCAGGAAAACCACATTCCCATTACTTCATCCTCAACCATCAACCACAAGCACTGGCGGGCTGCTTTACTTAAGAGCTTGCGAGGCTAACGCTGCTAGCAAGTAGCTCACTTAGCACTACGCTAACTGCCTAAATCACCCAAATCACCACACGTTTACCTCAGATTAGATGTTTACTCCTATCTAACGGACTTGTTTATGGCTACCGCTGTTTTTAGCTATGCTAACGTAGCCTACTTTAGCCCATGTTTATAGATAGCATGAGTCACGCAGGGTTAGAAAGCACGTAAGCTAATGAACACCTCTACGCGATTTGAGGCGAGAATGTGGCGACTGGTGGGGTCAAAACTTTCCTCCTCAGTTAGCGACATTAGCTTCGTAGCTTTGTAAGGAAGCTAACGGCGCCAAACGTGAGGTTTCTGGCACTGTATGGCTTACTGTTAGCATCATATAATCATTGACATGGCTTCGAGATGGCTACTGGTCTTTTTTGCTATGCTAACGTAGCCTACTTTAGCCCATGCTTATAGATAGCAGTGAGTCACGCAGGGTTAGAAAGCACATAAGCCAGTCTATCGACGATTGCCGAACGTGAGTGTGGCGACTGGTGGAGTCTAAACTTTCCTCATCAGTTAGCGACATTAGCTTCGTAGCTTCGTAAGGAAGCTAATGGCGCCAAACGTGAGGTTTCTGGCACTGTATGGCTTACTGTTAGCACCAAATAAGGATAAAGATATACTTCAGATATGTTAGCTATAAACATGGCCATGGCTCCAAGATGGCTACCGCTGTTTTTAGCTATGCTAACATAGCCTACTTTAGCCCATGTTTATAGATAGCAGTGAATCACGCAGGGTTAGAAAGCACGTAAGCTAATTAACACCTCTACGCGATTTGAGGCGAGAATGTGGCGACTGGTGGGGTCAAAACTTTCCTCCTCAGTTAGCGACATTAGCTTCGTAGCTTTGTAAGGAAGCTAACAGTACCAAACGTGAGGTTTCTGCCACTGTATGGCTTACTGTTAGCACCATATAATCATTGACATGGCTTCGAGATGGCTACTGGTCTTTTTAGCTATGCTAACGTAGCCTACTTTAGCCCATGTAGCTAACAAGCTAAAAAAAAAAACAATTTTTTTAAACGGCACTCTGACCCCAACCAGGATGCCATGGAGGACTGGACCCTGTTGTCCCTGCTATCTGTGTGATGACCCTCAGCATAAATGGATGTTCATGAGACATGTGTCCAGTGTCCAGATATGGTGAGCCTATGTCCACTGCAGCCTCAGCTTTCTGTTCTTGGCGGACAGAAGCGGAACCTGATGTAGCCATTATGCTAAGGCGACTGGGCCTCTCTGGAGCCCGTCCTTCAACACTGACACAATTCACGAGGCATTAGCTAATGTGTCCATTCCAATTAGCGCAAACTAGTCAGCGTCCAACAGACCAGGCAGTGGACAGTGGCTTCTAGAAGCATCCTAAACCAGGCCAAGGTAAAAAAAAGATGAACGCATTCCTCGCTAATCAAGCCCATGCAAGTGTAGAGGCCTTTTTAATGCTCATCGTCTTTTCCACATTAGCTTTGTCTAGCCTTAGCCTGGCCGCCATCAACAGTTCACTGTTACAATTTGTAGCAGGGTGCGGCATGCCTTTAAACAAATCGCCATGATGTGCCAACCCTAGTTTGTCAAGGTAACACTGGGAGCAGTGGCATACACTATATTGACAAAAGTATTGGGACACCTGCTCATTTTATTGTTTCTTCTGAAATCAAGGCTATTAAAAAAGGGGTGTCTCTGCTGTCCAGGGAGGAAGGCTTTCGACTAGATTTTGGAGGAGCATTGCTGTGAGGATTTGACTGCATTCAGTGCCTAGAGGTCAGGAGGTTGGATGAACTCACGCCTGGCCTGGCGCTGGCAATGGGTGCAACTTTAAGTAGCTGAATGCGTTCATTAGAAGGGGTGTCCACAAACTTTTGGACGCATGGTGTACTTTTTTCCGGTATGTTTGCCAGTGAGAGCTGTTAGCTTCTCTACCACGTCCTTGGCAGCACCCTCATGTTATCGCAGTAATACATTTGAGGTCGTGCTGAACTGTGAGATACTGGCACTGGTGTGTTGATCTACTTGACCTTTCGGCCTTGTGCCTTGACCCCGTCGCAGCGGTGCCAAAATCTCACGGTAAAATGGCATAGCATAGCGACAGTGTCCATCGGGTTTCCACTGGAGGTGCACATCGCTTTCGTTAATGCCTTGGTGAAGATGAGCCATTCGTGCTAATATGCTGACCCGCTGGGCTCAATCTTGGCACACTGGACACTCGGGGGGTCATTCGGGTTTCCGGTAATCACCCGCATTACTGGAATGTGCACAAGCCTCAGCCAGATTTCGCATCATAAAATGCTGCCAAAACACTCAATGCTCTGATTCTAATTAGAGGATCTAACAGGGTTACCGCCGTACACCAAATCCCCAGTGCTGAATTTACACGGTACTGAATGAGCACATGCAGTGCTGGGTTAACGCATTCAGTACTGAACTGACACACCTTCTGCATTCTCAGATTACACCTCTGGAGTTTAATTAGCTGCTAATTATTCAGTACTGTATACCCAACACTGTAGCTGTTAATTATTCAGTACTGTATACCCCACACTGTAGCTGCTAATTATTCAGTACTGTATACCCCACACTGTAGCTGCTAATTATTCAGTACTGTATACCCCACACCGTAGCTGCTAATTATTCAGTACTGTATACCCCACACTGTAGCTGTTAATTATTCAGTACTGTATACCCCACACTGTAGCTGCTAATTATTCAGTACTGTATACCCCACACTGTAGCTGTTAATTATTCAGTACTGTATACCCCACACTGTAGCTGCTAATTATTCAGTACTGTATACCCCACACCGTAGCTGCTAATTATTCAGTACTGTATACCCTACACTGTAGCTGCTAATTATTCAGTACTGTATACCCCACACTGTAGCTGTTAATTATTCAGTACTGTATACTCAACACTGTAGCTGCTAGTTAATCAGTACTGTATACCCCACACTGTAGCTGCTAATTATTCAGTACTGTATACTCAACACTGTAGCTGCTAGTTAATCAGTACTGTATACCCCACACTGTAGCTGCTAATTATTCAGTACTGTATACCCAACACTGTAGATGCTAATTATTCAGTACTGTATACCCCACACTGTAGCTGCTAATTATTCAGTACTGTATACCCCACACTGTAGCTATTAATTATTCAGTACTGTATACTCAACACTGTAGCTGCTAGTTAATCAGTACTGTATACCCCACACTGTAGCTGCTAATTATTCAGTACTGTATACCCCACACTGTAGCTGCTAATTATTCAGTACTGTATACCCAACACTGTAGCTGCTAATTATTCAGTACTGTATACCCCACACTGTAGCTGTTAATTATTCAGTACTGTATACTCAACACTGTAGCTGCTAGTTAATCAGTACTGTATACCCCACACTGTAGCTGCTAATTATTCAGTACTGTATACCCTACACTGTAGCTGCTAATTATTCAGTACTGTATACCCCACACTGTAGCTGCTAATTATTCAGTACTGTATACCCCACACTGTAGCTGTTAATTATTCAGTACTGTATACTCAACACTGTAGCTGCTAGTTAATCAGTACTGTATACCCCACACTGTAGCTGCTAATTATTCAGTACTGTATACCCCACACTGTAGCTGTTAATTATTCAGTACTGTATACCCCACACTGTAGCTGCTAATTATTCAGTACTGTATACCCTACACTGTAGCTGCTAATTATTCAGTACTGTATACCCCACACTGTAGCTGCTAATTATTCAGTACTGTATACTCAACACTGTAGCTGCTAGTTAATCAGTACTGTATACCCCACACTGTAGCTGCTACTTAATCAGTACTGTATACCCCACACTGTAGCTGCTAATTATTCAGTACTGTATACCCCACACTGTAGATGCTAATTATTCAGTACTGTATACCCCACACTGTAGCTGCTAGTTAATCAGTACTGTATACCCCACACTGTAGCTGCTACTTAATGAGTACTGTATACCCCACACTGTAGCTGCTAATTATTCAGTACTGTATACTCAACACTGTAGCTGTTAATTATTCAGTACTGTATACTCAACACAGTAGCTGCTAGTTAATCAGTACTGTATACCCCACACTGTAGCTGCTACTTAATGAGTACTGTATACCCCACACTGTAGCTGCTAATTATTCAGTACTGTATACCCCACACTGTAGCTGCTACTTAATGAGTACTGTATACCCCACATTGTAGCTGCTCATTATTCAGTACTGCATACCCCACACTGTAGCTGCTAAGTACTCAGTACTGTATACCCAACACTGTAGCTGCTAATTATTCAGTACTGTATACCCCACATTGTAACTGTTAATTATTCAGTACTGTATACCCCACACTGTAGCTGCTAATTATTCAGTACTGTATACTCAACACTGTAGCTGCTAATTATTCAGTACTGTATACCCCACACTGTAGCTGCTAATTATTCAGTACTGTATACCCCACACTGTAGCTGCTAATTATTCAGTACTGTATACTCAACACTGTAGCTGCTAATTATTCAGTACTGTATACCCAACACTGTAGCTGCTACTTAATCAGTACTGTATACTCAACACTGTAGCTGCTAATTATTCCGTACTGTATACCCCACACTGTAGCTGCTAATTATTCAGTACTGTATACTCAACACTGTAGCTGTTAATTATTCCGTACTGTATACCCCACACTGTAGCTGCTAATTATTCAGTACTGTATACTCAACACTGTAGCTGTTAATTATTCAGTACTGTATACTCAACACAGTAGCTGCTAATTATTCAGTACTGTATACCCCACACTGTAGCTGCTACTTAATCAGTACTGTATACTCAACACTGTAGCTGCTAATTATTCAGTACTGTATACCCCACACTGTAGCTGCTAATTATTCAGTATTATTCCGCCGGCTCGATGTTAACTCGGCTCTGCGTGTGTTGGGGATCTGTCTAGGCGTTTCCGCTTCTTAATCCTCTCTGGTCAGTATAAATGACCAGTGGGCAGCAGAGCTACAGCAGCGTCCCGGCCTGCATGCATGTGGGTGTTCTCCACCAATCAGGCTGGTGCAGGAACAGCCCGTGAGCCACAGCGTTCCTGTGCAACTCCACAGCACTTCTACAGTAACTCCCCTCACTGTAGCTGCGCTCCGGCTTTGAATTCGAATCAGAACCGCTAACAGTGTGAACGCTCGAGCGATGATCGCCATGGAAACGGCATCGTTAACACACTAATAAACCAGCCTGTTCGCTCGCGCGCGCTCGCTCGCTCCGGCACTCCAGCCCTTCCAGCTGAAGCGGGACTGAAAGCAGCTCGCGCTGCCGGCCAGCTCTTACCGTGTGCGCGCGCGCCCAGCAGATTTTCTCTCGCGCTGCTCTCCGCTCGCGTGATCTTCCTGATCTTCCGGTGGCGTCAGAAATGATTAATATATAAAAAACTGAATAATACAAATAATACTAACAGCCTAATGAAATCAGAAAGGCCGCGCTCACCTGCGCGAGACCGAGCCGCAGACTACAAAGCTGCTCTCGCTATTTCCCTCTCGCGCTCTCTGCGCGAGCAGCAACACCTCTCCCTCTCTCCCTCTCCCTCTCTCTCTCTCTCTCTCTCTCTCTCTCTCTCTCTCGCGCTCGATGCAGCGCTGCGGTCACCGTGCGCGAGCAGCAGCAGCAGCAGGAGGAGGAGGAGGCGCGAGATCCCCGTTTGTTTTTGCGCGATTGAGATGCTGATGGAGCGCGCGCTCGCTCGCGAGAGGAGGAGGAAGAAGAAGAAGGGGAAAGCGATGGCGTCACACGCACGCGTGACGGCTCCGGTCCAGGAATGCGCGCGAGCTTTTTTAGTCCAGCGCGAGCTGAAGTCCAGCGCGCTCTCGCGCCGCTGGCTGACATTCGCAGTAGCCATAGCAACGCGGGAGTGGACGGGTCCACGGTCACGAGGGCAGGAGGAAGGTCGTGCACGCGGAGACGAAGCTCTTCTTCATGTAAATCATCAAAAATGTGAAAAAAAAACAAAACATGGCAAAAACAATCAAATATGACCCCAATACCCTAATATTGATCCTAATATTACCCCAAAATGATCAAAAATAAATTATATTGTATAATATAAAATATCAAAAATGAACTAAAAAGGATTCTGACCCAAAACCCACAACAGAACCAACGCTTCCCCAAAGGACAATCAAAAATATATGATAAATAAATGATCAGAAATGACCTAAAAAATGATTCTGACCCAAATAATCAATCAATAAATACCTCCTGAACTTCACAAAGGATATCTAATATTAACCAAAGAATCATGGCCCAAAAATGACCCGAAACACCATCCAAAAAGTCATCACATAATGACCCACAAACGATCCAAATATTACCCAAGCACTCATCAAAAACAACAAAACGACCCAGAAGCATCAACACCCAATACATTATTCAGCGGTAGCCTGGTGACCCACATATGGAACCAGTCGCACTACACACACCGTACACACACCGTACACACACTGTACACACACCGTACACACACCGTACACACACTGTACACACACCGTACACACACCGTACACACACTGTACACACACCGTACACACACCGTACACACACTCTGCCTCAGCAGACTCGCAGACTACTCTGCAGCTCAGCAGGTGTAAAGCAGACGGCTACAATCAGCCCACTCATAACACACAGCCAATCCCTCTGCACTGCTGCTGATTCAATACAGAGAGAATACACACTGCAGAGGAATCCAGACCATCAGTGACGTGGTTGCCGGGTGATTTCTTATAGATCTGTAGTACTGTAGTACTGTACTGTACACTACTGTACTACTACTACTACTGTACTACCTCTACTGTACTACTGTATACCACTGTACTATCTCTACTGTACTACTACTACTGTACATTACTGTATTACTAATACTGTACTACCTCTACTGTACTACTACTACTGTACATTACTGTATTACTACTACTGTACTACTACTACTACTACTACTGTACTACTACTACTACTGTACACTACTGTACTACCACTGTACACCAATGTACTACTACTGTACTCTACTGTACTACTACTACTGTACTACTGTACACTACTGTACTACCACTGTACACCAATGTACTACTACTGTACTCTACTGTACACTACTGTACTACTACTGTACACCAATGTACTACTACTGTACACTACTGTACTACTACTACTACTACTACTGTACTACTACTGTACACCACTGTATTACTACTATATACCACTGTACTACTACTACTGTACTACTACTGTACACTACTGTACTATTACTACTGTACACCACTGTACTACTACTATATACCACTGTACTACTACTACTGTACTACTACTGTACACTACTGTACTATTACTACTGTACACCACTGTACTACTACTATATACCACTGTACACTACTGTACTACTACTACTGTACTACTACTGTACACTACTGTACTATTACTACTGTACACCACTGTACTACTACTATACACCACTGTACTACTACTACTGTACTACTACTGTACTATTACTACTGTACACCACTGTACTACTACTATACACCACTGTACTACTACTACTGTACTACTACTGTACACTACTGTACTATTACCACTGTACACCACTGTACTACTACTATATACCACTGTACTACTACTACTGTACTACTACTGTACTATTACTACTGTACACCACTGTACTACTACTATATACCACTGTACACTACGGTACTATTACTACTGTACACCACTGTACTACTACTACTGTTCTACTACTACTGTACACCACTGTACTACTAGTACTGTTTCCTTTTCCTATTCACTCTAAAACTGGGCCTGGAATATTTGACTGCATAGTATAGTGTGTGTGTGTGTGTGTGTGTGTGTGTGTGTGTGTGTGTGTGGGAACTGCAGTCGGGGGTGTCCCTGCCTCATGAAATTTTAAAGTGTTTTTGTGCAGAGAGGAGACGGCACGGTCTGCTGAGTTCATGAGAGAGCAATGAGAGACACTGCTGACTTGACCATACAGCAAACTCCCACGTTTATGCTAATATGCTAATATGCTAATAGTTTATAGCATTAGTGCTAGCAATGCTAAAACAAGCAAATTCTGCAAATTCCCATAAAACCTTATATTCATGAATATTCTGCAGAGCTTGCAAACTAGCATTGGGCGGAGTGGGCGGAGCCTGCAGATGTCCAGGTACGTCCAGGTTCTAACTCAGTTAGCCATCCGGATCTGTCCACTGTTCATTACTGGAGTGGCGTCCCACCTCTCCAGATCAGCCCCACCTCCGTCTATAGGAGAGATGAAAGATGTCCAAATATAACCCCAGCACTGATTGCTGACCTTTGCAGTGGAACAGCGCACGTGTGGGGGGGTCTGGACGTCTGGTATGCTGGGCTCTGATAGCTGAAGGAGCAGGATGAAGAGGAGGTAACCTTCATCCTCCAAAGATGGACAACCTCTACAAAAGCTGTGATGAGCCTGGATTCGAGAGGGCAGAGCACGACAGAACACAACACCTTTTAGATATAACCCCCCACCCCCATTACACACACACACACACACACACACACACACCACACACACACACAGACCCACACAGTAGAACAGCAAATATCAGTCTGGATTGTGTTACAGGTCAGTGGTGTAACAGTGTGGAGTGCGTGTTAGGGGTCAGTGGTGTAACAGTGTGGAGAGTGTGTTACAGGTCAGTGGTGTAACAGTGTGGAGTGCGTGTTAGGGGTCAGTGGTGTAACAGTGTGGAGTGTGTTACAGGTCAGTGGTGTTACAGTGTGG
Source organism: Salminus brasiliensis (assembly GCF_030463535.1). Lineage (NCBI taxonomy): Eukaryota > Metazoa > Chordata > Actinopteri > Characiformes > Bryconidae > Salminus > Salminus brasiliensis. The sequence goes on from NC_132901.1 coordinate 2,651,971, forward strand.
AGTGCGTGTTAGGGGTCAGTGGTGTAACAGTGTGGAGAGTGTGTTAGGGGTCAGTGGTGTAACAGTGTGTAGTGTGTTACAGGTCAGTGGTGTAACAGTGTGGAGAGTGTGTTAGGGGTCAGTGGTGTAACAGTGTGTAGTGTGTTACAGGTCAGTGGTGTAACAGTGTGTAGTGTGTTACAGGTCAGTGGTGTAACAGTGTGGAGTGCGTGTTAGGGGTCAGTGGTGTAACAGTGTGGAGAGTGTGTTAGGGGTCAGTGGTGTAACAGTGTGGAGTGCGTGTTAGGGGTCAGTGGTGTAACAGTGTGGAGTGTGTGTTAGGGGTCAGTGGTGTAACAGTGTGGAGTGTGTTAGGGGTCAGTGGTGTAACAGTGTGGAGTGCGTGTTAGGGGTCAGTGGTGTAACAGTGTGGAGTGTGTTAGGGGTCAGTGGTGTAACAGTGTGGAGTGCGTGTTAGGGGTTAGTGGTGTAACAGTGTGGAGAGTGTGTTAGGGGTCAGTGGTGTAACAGTGTGGAGTGTGTGTTAGGGGTCAGTGGTGTAACAGTGTGTAGTGTGTTACAGGTCAGTGGTGTTACAGTGTGGTAGTGAGGTGCCATTGTTGTGCTGCTTGATTGAGACCTTTGACCAGTATCCCCATTAATAGGTCAGTTTGCTACTGTACACACACACACACACACACACACACACACTCTTAGCTATGTCACAGGTCACAGTACTGGTGAAGTCATTCGCAAGTCTCTAATTATCTTACACACGACCCCTAAAAATACCGTACAGCTAACCGACCCCTGTCCATCTGTCTTATTTCTCTCTCTCTCTCTCACACACACACACACACACACTCACTCACTCACACACACACACACACACACACACACACACACACACTCACACAACATGGAAAAAAATAACTCCCTTATCTCCGGCTACCGTTCGCAAGCCTTCTGGAAAGCTCCACTCGGCGCTCCAAACAAAGCAAAGAGACCTTATCGGTGTCCGTCTGGCTAGCATTAGCCACCTAGCATTCCGGACAGGCCATTCCACAGTGAGGTCACAATTCCGCATCCCCCCAAAAAAGCAGACGGTGAGATAAGCGGAGCGGGATCGTTCCTCATTGCAGCCAGAGTCCGGATTTAGGCCTGCGGATAACAGAACCGTCAACGTCCTAAAGTGACAGTTTGGGCGACAATCAGAGGCTAACTTGGCTAACATGGAACGGAAGCTAATACCCGGCTAATTAGCGCTATGGAAACTGAGGAAGTCCCGATCCAGGGAACGTTTGGTTGTAACTGACATGGTTTATCGCTAATGCCAGATGCAACAAGCAGACATGTGCCTCTTTAGTTCACAATGGGCGATGCTAGGCTAATGTTGCTAACAAACACTGCATTTGGACTGTCACCAATTTCATTTTCCACCTTTTGTTATTGTGTCAGGGCGAAAGCTGTGCAGATCCAAACAGGGATAAAGCCGGATTCAGTTTCCCAATATGGAACAGGAGTGCTTGCTAGCTATGCTACATTTACTTGCTAATTTTGCTGAATTTTCTAACTAGCTTTAACACGTTTTCAATTTCTAGCTTTGCTACCTTTGATTGCTAGGTATGCTACATTCTGAAGCTAGCTATGTCACATTCTGATGCTACCATTGCTACATTTTGATGCTAGCTTTGCTACCTTTGCTTGCTAGGTATGCTACATTTTGAAGCTAGCTGTGTCACATTCTGATGCTACCATTGCTACATTTTGAAGCTAGCTTTGCTACTTTTGCTTGCTAGCTTTGCTTGCTAGGTATGCTAGATTTTGAAGCTAGCTATGTCACATTCTGATGCTACCATTGCTACATTTTGATGCTAGCTTTGCTACTTTTGCTTGCTAGCTTTGCTGCCTTTGCTTGCTAGGTTTGTTGAATTTTCTAACTAGCTTTAACACGTTTTCTTGCTAGCTTTGTTACATTTCATTCCAAGCTATGTTGCCTTTGCTGGCTAGCTATGCTACATATTGATGCTAGATTGGCTGAATTCTCTAGCTTGCTTTGCTGACTTTGATTGCTAGCTATGCTACATTTACTTGCTAATTTTGCTGAATTTTCTAAGTAGCTTTAACATGTTTTCAATTCCTTGCTTTGCTACCTTTGCTTGCTAGGTATGCTACATTTTGAAGCTAGCTATGTCACATTCTGATGCTACCATTGCTACATTTTGATGCTAGCTTTGCAACATTTGCTTGCTAGGTTTGTTGAATTTTCTAGCTAGCATTAACATATTCTTTTGATGTAGCTTTGCTATATTTTGTTGTTAGCTACATTTTCATGCTGTGCTGAATCTTCTAGCTAGCTTTCCCATCTTTGTATGCTAAGTTTTCTTGCTACCTGTGCCATATTTTATTCTATTCTGTTTGGACAAAAGTATTGGGACACCTGCTCATTCGATGTTTCTTCTGAAATCATGGTTATTAAAAAGAGCTGATCCTGCTTTTGTTGGAGTGGCTGTCTCTACTGTCCAGAGAAGAAGGTTTTCTACCTGATTTAGGAGCATTGCTGTGAGAATTTGATTGCATTTAGTTTTTTTTAATGTAAGAAACAATGATACACACAAGCATGACCACACTGTATATTATCACAGCGAGGCTGTTTACAGTGTTTAGTCTGAAGACTGTTTTTTACGGAAAGTCCGTCCTCAAATGTCTAAATCGGTCTCAGGCCTCCTCTCTCGCTCTGTCTGCTTTCACCACTCTCGCGCCTTCTTTCTGTTTTCCCTTCCCTCAGTTCACTTCAATCTGAAGCAGTAACAATAAAACAGGTCAGTGGTGTAACAGTGTGTGAAGTGTGTTACAGGTCAGTGGTGTAACAATGTGGAGTGTGTGTTAGGGGTCAGTGGTGTAACAGTGAGGAGCGTGTTGGGGTCAGTGGTGTAACAATGTAAAGTGTGTGTTACAGGTCAGTGGTGTAACAGTGTGGAGTGTGTTACAGGTCAGTGGTGTAACAGTGTGGAGTGTGTTACAGGTCAGTGGTGTAACAATGTGGCGTGTGTGTTAGGGGTCAGTGGTGTAACAGTGATGAGTGTGTTGGGGTCAGTGGTGTAACAGTGTGGAGTGTGTTAGGGGTCAGTGGTGTAACATTGTGGAGTGTGTTAGGGGTCAGTGGTGTAACAGTGTGGAGTGTGTTACAGTACAGTGTTATAACAGTGTGGAGTGTGTTACAGGTCAGTGGTGTAACAGTGTGGAGTGTATTACAGGTCAGTGGTGTAACAGTGTGGAGTGTGTTACAGGTCAGTGTTATAACAGTGTGGAGTGTGTTACAGGTCAGTGGTGTAACAGTGTGGAGTGTGTTACAGGTCAGTATTATAACAGTGTGGAGTGTGTTACAGGTCAGTGGTGTAACAGTGTGGAGTGTGTTACAGGTCAGTGTTATAACAGTGTGGAGTGTGTTACAGGTCAGTGGTGTAACAGTGTGGAGTGTGTTAGGGGTCAGTGGTTTAACAGTGTGGAGTGTGTTAGGGGTCAGTGGTGGTAGGGTGTAGAGTACAGAAAGAGAGAGGGATACTAAGACAAAGAGAGAGAGAGAGAGAGAGAGATGTAAGGATGAGAATTGAAAGGTTCTCACCTGCCTCATGTTGAGGAATGTGTCATAGTCAAACACACACACACACACACACACACACACACACACACACAGCATCCCAGCCAACCCTCACTCACAGCATCAAACCCACCTCTTCACAATAGCAGCCTCATATCAGAGCCAAGTCTCAGTAGCACTTACCAATCTGCCTCTCTCCCACGCACTTTACAGACAAAACACACACACACACACACACACACACACACACACACAGTCTAGACTGCAGACAGGCTCCTACCATCAGTAGATAGTCGAGGTCCACAGCCTACGTAATGACAGAGGAGCGCAGCTACTGTAAATCAGCAGTGAAAATCCTCTACCGGGACCAGACTGCTCTATCCATGCCTCGCCCACAATAGTGCTCGACAGCACCTGCGGGATCTAGAGCAGAGAACCCATCATGTTCTGATTTGCAGTGGACGGTACCAGCGTGAGGAACACCACTGTAGGCCTACTGAAAGTGCACCAGACACCGAATGGACAGAAGAGCACAGTGGAACGCCAGCAGCCAACAGACGCTCGCACTGCTTAGCATCGTGCTAACTGATAGGGGGGAGAGGGAGGTCGTACTGGGGGCCAGCGCTTAGACAGAGACAGCTAAGACTTGCTATTCGCCCCCCTGCGACCTGCAAAGGACGGCTTGGGAAACCGCACGCCGAAGGGATGTGGGACATGGCATTGTGGGAAATGTAGTCAAAACACACCAAATAAATGCGAGAAATTAATAAATAATCTTTTTAAAAGATGAATCCCTACGCTTTCCTCCTGCCTTTAATGACCTTTAGTCTCGCCGTCCGAGTCACTGGTAGCCTGTGCAGTTACGTAATCGACTCCTGAAAAACACCCCCCCCCCTCCTCCTTTTCTCCTGGAATGTGTGGGAAGGCATTCCTGCGTTAATTCGCTGCATTCCTGCCTCCCCCCCACCGGCCTCTGTGTTCTGGCTGCAGGAAGCATTCAGGCCTCCCTCCCGCTCTGGGCTCGGCTGCTGCTGATCATGTGGTGCGATTGATCCCGGGACGCTGCTGCCGTTCGAAGTCCACACAGCTGCTACCATAGAAGGTGAAGGGAAAGAGAGAGAGAGAGAGAGAGAGAGAGAGAGAGAGAGGCATGTATAAGACTCCACACTGTTACACCACTGACCCGTAACACACACCACACTGTTACACCACTGACCCCAACACACTCCACACTGTTACACCACTGACCCGTAACACACTCCACACTGTTATACCACTGACCCCTAACACACTCCACACTGTTACACCACTGACCCGTAACACACACCACACTGTTACACCACTGACCCCTAACACACACTCCACACTGTTACACCACTGACCCGTAACACACTCCACACTGTTACACCACTGACCCCAACACACTCCACACTGTTACACCACTGACCTGTAACACACTCCACACTGTTACACCACTGACCCCTAACACACACTCCACACTGTTACACCACTGACCCCTAACACACACTCCACACTGTTACACCACTGACCTGTAACACACTCCACACTGTTACACCACTGACCTGTAACACACTCCACACTGTAACACCACTGACCCCTAACACACACTCCACACTGTTACACCACTGACCTGTAACACACTCCACACTGTTACACCACTGACCTGTAACACACTCCACACTGTAACACCACTGACCCCTAACACACACTCCACACTGTTACACCACTGACCTGTAACACACTCCACACTGTAACACCACTGACCCCTAACACACACTCCACACTGTTACACCACTGACCTGTAACACACTCCACACTGTGATTTCTATTCAGGAGATTAATTGAGCCATTACTTTATTACCAACCTGAAGCAGAACACAGGAGGAAAATCTGCAGAGGATTAATGTGTGTGTGGTTGTGTGTGTGTGTGTGGTTGTGTGTGTGTGTGTGTGGTTGTGTGTGTGTGTGTTAATGTGTGTGATGGTGTTCACACAAATAGAACAGAGCTAAGCTGCCTGCTCTTTTGGGTGAAAGTCTACATCAGCTATAATTCTGCGTTTCACCCTCAGACTGTACTTACAGTGAGATCACACAGATGCTAAAAATGGATGTGTGGATTTACTGGGTTGGGAGAGAAGTTCAGAAGCTCTGCTCGACTCATAGTTCAGTTTAATTACGCAGTAACCCTTTACACCCTAAAGGCCTGTACGTGAGCCCATCCTTCCATTTCTCCAAACCACATACGTTACTGAGTCATTCATAGCAGTTACTGAATCAGTTTTAGTACATACTGAATCATTCATAGCAGTTACTGAATCAGTTTTAGTACATACTGAATCATTCATAGCAGTTACTGAATCAGTTTTAGTACATACCTAGTTTTAGTACATAGTACATATTTTAGTACATATCTAGTAGATACTGAATCATTTAGAGCAGTTACTGAACACTTTATAATAATAGTGAATTGCTTCTAGTAGTTACTGAATCACTTCTAGTAGTTACTGAATCATTTCTAGTAGCTACTGAATCTGTTATACTTGTTACTGATTCCATTCTAGTAGATGCTAATTCATTCAGAGCAGTTACTGACTCATTTGTAGTAGTTACTGAATCATCTGTAGCAGTTAGTGAATCCTTTCTAAAAACTGAATTTATAGCAGCTACTGAATCATTTATAGTAGTTATTGAATCATTTATAGTAGTTAATGAATCATTTATAGCAGTTACTGAATCATTCATAACAGTTACTGAATCATTTCTAGCAGTTACTGAATCAGTTTTAGTACATACTGAACCATTCATAGCAATTGCTGAATCCTTTCTAGTAGATACTGAATCATTTCTAGTAGTTAATGAATCATTTCTAGTAGTTACTGAATCACTTCTAGTAGTTACTGAATCTGTTATAGTTGTTACTGATTCCATTCTAGTAGATGCTGATTCATTCATAGCAGTTACTGACCCATTTGTAGTAGTTACTGAATCATCTGTAGCAGTTACTGAATCATCTGTAGCAGTTAGTGAATCCTTTTTAAAAACTTTTTAGTGGATGCTGAATTATTCATAGCAGTTACCGAATCATTTATAGTAGATACGGAATCATTTATAGCAGATACTGAATCATTTATAGTAGTTAATGAATCATTTATAGCAGTTACTGAATCATTCATAGCAGTTACTGAACCGTTTATAGCAGTTATTGAAATACGTTTTAGTAGATACTGAACCCTTTCTAGTGGATGCTGAATTATTTATAGCAGTTACTAAATCATTCATAGCAGTCCTGACTCATTTATAGTAGTTACTGAATCACCTGTAGCAGTTACTGAATCATTCACAGCAGTTACTGAATCATTATTAGTAGTTACTGAATCATCTGTAGCAGTTATGGAATCATTCATAGCAGTTATTGAATCATTTATAGTAGTTACTGAATCATTTCTAGCAGTTACTGAACCATTTATAGCAGTTAATGAATCATTCATAGCAGTTACTGACTCATCTGTAGCAGTTACTGAACCATAATAGTAGATACCAAATCATTTATAGCAGATACTGAATCACTTCTAGTGTACACTGAATCCTTTGTAAGAGTTACTGAATCCTTTATAACAGTTACTGAATCATATGTAACAGTTACTGAATCATAAATATCAGTCACTGAATTCTTTACAGCAGATCCTGAATCATTTACAGTAGTTAGTGAATTTCTTACAGTACACACTGAATCCTTCATAGAAGTTACTGAATCATCGGTGTGAAATGGTTCATTGTAGACAAACGTACATAGATTTTTTTTAGAAGTGGCGGTGAATGGAAAAAGAAAAAAAGTTGGTCGCCATGACAACCCACCAGTGAACCTGCACTTGCCTGCTGAGTGTAATCTTGTGATAAAATAGTGGCAGATCATTTTAGAGAGGCATTAAAACCTTTCAGACGTCTGGTTCCCTTCACCACCATTGTGAACAGTTCTGAATTGTGGGTAGGTTTCTCCAGAACGAAGCGTTTCACACCAAACCTCTCCGAATCACTTCGTTCACACCTTCACTGTGTCATTCTGCAGACATTTCAGCTTGGTGAACTTCCCCTTTAATATTGCCATCCCTGATATTGTGGTCATGTGGCTTGTTGTGTTTAAGCTGCAGCTCTGGTGCGTGTGTGTGTGTGTGTGTGTGTGTGTGTGTGGTGGTCCGGCACTACTACTGCTGCTGCTGATCTTACTCCGGTATTGATGCTCTATCACCCGGGGGGGCACTCGTAAGTGTGTGTGTGTGTGTGTGTGTGCGCATTTGGGGTGGGGCTGAGTCAGCATACAGCCTCCCCTGCAGCCTCCGATGAGGAAAAACCCATTGTTTTCTCTGTCTTTCTCTCTCTCTCTCTCTCTCTCTCTCTCTCTCTCTCTCTCTCACACACACACACACACACACACACACTTATCCGCAACCCCGACCTCTGCAATTCTAACAATCCCAGCTTTATAGTCCATACCTAATACAGTGACATCCATTGGGCCGCTGGGTTGTATGGTAATGGCCTTTTCAGCAGGTGATTGATGGCACACTTACTTAATCAGCCTGATTCGGTTGATTTGATTGGTTGAAGAGAATTTCTACCAAGATGAGATTGGTGACAGTCTAGGTCCAGTGTTTGTTAGCAATATTAGCCTAGCATCTCCTGTTCTGAACTAAAGAGGTGAATATCAGATACCACCCAGGTCTCGGCTGATTCACTGCATTTGGGGCCAGCGATTAATAATGCTAGTTAGAATGCTAGTATGGTGTTGCTAGGTGGTTGCTATGGCGTTGCTAGTTGATTGCAATGGTATCCAAAGTGTTTGCTATGGTGTTGCTTGGTAGTGCTTGCTGGGTGCTTTCTATGGTGTTGCTAAGTAGTTACTAGGTGGTTGCTAAGTGGTTGCTATGGCGTTGCTAGTTGGTTGCAATGGTATCCACAGTGTTTGCTATGGTTTTGCTTGGTATTCCTCGCTGGGTGCTTTCTATTGTGTTGCTAAGTAGTTACTAGGTGGTTGCTATGGCGTTGCTGTTAAGTGGTTGCTAGGTGGTTCCTTTGGTATCCAAGGTGTTTGCTATGGTGTTGCTATGGATCACGCCCTTGTCCAACATTGCTACTGTGGCATTAGCACTGCCCGGCTACCGGCCCCGTCCAACAGCATTACCATAGCAATCGCATGACCCGGCCACCGGGCTTGTCCAACAGCGTTACCATGGCATTAGCACTTCTCCCACATCTGTACCGCTGCATTAGCACAGCCTGGGTACCGGGTCCATCCCATATCGCTACCATGGCATCAGCATTTCCCTCCTTTGCTTTAGTTGGTGCCTATGCACGCACACACACACACACACACACACACACACACACACACACATACAGACGATACGGTGCAGTAGCTTGGCCTTGGCTACATTCACATGCATGCACCCACCCGTACACTGTATGTTACAGTATCCTTAGGCTGCTTAGGGACTAGTGCTGATTCCTCCATCCATCTGAATTTGGGCCTGCTGGTATTCTGCTCTCGCTCTCTCGCGCTCTCTCTCTCTCTCTCTCTCTCTCCAGGGTAGTATTCTGTACACTCGTCCCGCAGTGTTCAGAGAGCCTAACGCAGTTACAGCTCTCTCTCTGCTGACACCAGACACTGAAAACCCCTCCAAGACCCACTGGCTCTGGCTCTGGTTTGAACATCCTGACCTCACTAACACTCACACACTCTTGTCGCTGAATGCAATCAAATCCTCACAGCAATGCTGCTCCAATATCTAGCAGACAGCCTTCCTCCCTGGACAGTTGAGACAGTTACTCCAACAAAAGCAGAGTCAACTCTTTTTAATAGCCATTATAACAATGGACGAGCAGGTGTCCCAATACTTTTGTCCAAATAGTGTGTATAAGCTTGTTGGACATCCTATTTAAAAACGGTCATTAATATAGAGGTTTGGGGGTTTGTGTTTGGGTTATATAGCATATAGTATTTACAACGATCAGCCATAACATTAGAACCACCTGCCTTAATGTTGAGGAAGTCCCCTTTGTGCCAAGACTAATTTGATTAGCGGTTGTGAGGTGAGGCCTCCATGAGCATCACTTAGGTCACCTTAGGTTGCAGAGCGTAGTGCCGAAAAGTCTCCAACGCTCTGCCGACTTAATAACTGCAGAGCTCCAAACCATATTAATGGCTATGGGTTTCGAAAATGAGGTCATAAAAGCTTCCATAAGTGGAATCTGTGTGTAGGTGTCCCAATACTTTTGTCAACCCAGCGCATATAGTAGTCTGTTGTTTCTTACGTCTGCCGCTCCAGTACTTCAGTTCCGATGATGGAGGAAATGGAAACAGATGCTGGTGGAGATGTTTTCAGAGCGACTGGATCAGCGACTGTTTTTGTTTTCTTTCTCACATGGCTGACCGGAGGGCCGAAACTGGACAGATTGCCACACAATGCTTCGCAGCAAACCGCTGGAGATGCCAGACTGGAACTGGAACAACAAAACATGGAGGAATTCCTGGTGGGTGAGCTGTAAACAGAGAGAGAGAGAGAGAGAGAGAGAGAGAGACTGGTTGTATACCAAAATGTTTGTGGACACCCTATTGGCACCATACTTAGTGCCAGACATGCTAGAGGTTTATAAAGCCCCCCAGCATTGAGCTGTGTTCTCTAGAATGATGGTGGTGCTCCATTCAGTACTTTGGGATGCAATCAAATCCTCACAGCAATGTTCCTCCAAAATCTAGTCGTAGGCCTTCACCCCTGGACAGTAGAGACAGTTACTCCAACAAACGCAGGATCAGCTCTTTTTAATAGCCTTGATTTCTGAAGCTGGAAATGAACGAGCAGGTGTCCCAATACTTTTGTCCACATAGTGTATATAAGCATGTTGGACATCCTGTTCAAAAAAGGTCACGGTTCTGTGCAGGAGACTGGGAGACTGCCGACCAGTATACTGCTAAAAAGGAGACAGCGTAGCAAGAGACTGCTAACTGGGAGACTGCCGACCAGTATACTGCCAATCAGGAGACAGTGTAGCAAGAGACATGCTAACTGGGAGACTGCCGACCAGTATACTGCCAATCTGGAGACAGCGTAGCAAGAGACATGCTAACTGGGAGACTGCCGACCGGTATACTGCCAATCTGGAGACAGCGTAGCAAGAGACTGCTAACTGGGAGACTGCCGACCAGTATACTGCCAATCAGGAGACAGCGTAGCAAGAGACTGCTAACTGGGAGACTGCCGACCGGTATACTGCCAATCTGGAGACAGTGTAGCAAGAGACATGCTAACTGGGAGACTGCCGACCAGTATACTGCCAATCTGGAGACAGTGTAGCAAGAGACTGCTAACTGGGAGACTGCCGACCGGTATACTGCCAATCTGGAGACAGTGTAGCGAGAGACATGCTAACTGGGAGACTGCCGACCAGTATACTGCCAATCTGGAGACAGTGTAGCAAGAGACTGCTAACTGGGAGACTGCCGACCAGTATACTGCCAATCAGGAGACAGCGTAGCAAGAGACTGCTAACTGGGAGACTGCCAACCAGTATACTGCCATGGCAAGAAACATGCTAACTGGGCAACTGCTAACTGGGAGGCCGCTGACCAGTATACTGCCAATCTGGAGACAACGTAGCAAGAGACTGCTAACTGGGAGACTGCCGACCAGTATACTGCCAATCTGGAGACAACGTAGCAAGAGACTGCTAACTGGGAGACTGCCGACCAGTATACTGCCAATCAGGAGACAGCGTAGCAAGAGACTGCTAACTGGGAGACTGCCGACCAGTATACTGCTAAAAAGGAGACAGTGTAGCAAGAGACTGCTAACTGGGAGACTGCCGACCAGTATACTGCTAAAAAGGAGACAGTGTAGCAAGAGACTGCTAACTGGGAGACTGCCGACCAGTAAACTGCTAAAAAGGATACAGCGTAGCAAGAGACATGCTAACTGGGAGACTGCCGACCAGTATACTGCCAATCTGGAGACAGCGTAGCAAGAGACATGCTAACTGGGAGACTGCCGACCAGTATACTGCCAATCTGGAGACAGCGTAGCAAGAGACTGCTAACTGGGAGACTGCCGACCAGTATACTGCCAATCAGGAGACAGCGTAGCAAGAGACTGCTAACTGGGAGACTGCCGACCGGTATACTGCCAATCTGGAGACAGTGTAGCAAGAGACATGCTAACTGGGAGACTGCCGACCAGTATACTGCCAATCTGGAGACAGTGTAGCAAGAGACTGCTAACTGGGAGACTGCCGACCAGTATACTGCCAATCAGGAGACAGCGTAGCAAGAGACTGCTAACTGGGAGACTGCCAACCAGTATACTGCCATGGCAAGAAACATGCTAACTGGGCAACTGCTAACTGGGAGGCCGCTGACCAGTATACTGCCAATCTGGAGACAACGTAGCAAGAGACTGCTAACTGGGAGACTGCCGACCAGTATACTGCCAATCTGGAGACAACGTAGCAAGAGACTGCTAACTGGGAGACTGCCGACCAGTATACTGCCAATCAGGAGACAGCGTAGCAAGAGACTGCTAACTGGGAGACTGCCGACCGGTATACTGCCAATCTGGAGACAGTGTAGCGAGAGACATGCTAACTGGGAGACTGCCGACCAGTATACTGCCAATCTGGAGACAGTGTAGCGAGAGACATGCTAACTGGGAGACTGCCGACCAGTATACTGCCAATCTGGAGACAGTGTAGCGAGAGACATGCTAACTGGGAGACTGCCGACCAGTATACTGCTAATCAGGAGACAGTGCAACAAGAGACTGCTAACTGGGAGACTGACGACCAGTATACTGCTAAAAAGGATACAGCGTAGCAAGAGACATGCTAACTGGGAGACTGCCAACCAGTATACTGCTATGGCAAGAAACATGCTAACTGGGCAACTGCTAACTGGGAGACTGCCGACCAGTATACTGCATAGCAAGAGACATGCTAACTGGGAGCCTCTCAACTGTGCTCACTAGTGTTATTAGCATGATTAGCGCTGTAATGGTAATTAGCATTAATGTTGTGCGGTTCAGGCTACCTTCAGCTAGGAGCTAGCATGACTTGTGAAGGACGAACTGAGGCTACAGACATCAAAACAGCGTACATGCCTAGTCATAACCACACACACATACCCATACACACATACCCATACACACACACACACACACACACACTTTATTTCTATGCTAATGCGGCTAATAGAGACTCAGTAATGGCCCTGTGGCATAAACTGGGCTCTCGCTGTGTGCGCTATCGTACAGCCTACACTCGCGCAGCACGGCGGGGTGATAAATGGCCTGCAGAGTGTGTGTGTGTGTGTGTGTGTGTGTGTGTGTGTGTGGACGCTGCACTGGCCTGCTAATGGGGCTCTGGGTTACAAGGGAGTGGGCAGTGTGTGACGGGGGGAAATAGCCACCACTTCCAGAGAACAATGAATAGCACTTGGGAGAGCGGGAAGGGCTTCACACACACACACACACACACACACACACACACACAGAGATGCAGGAGATAAGATGTACGATGCAAATGAGTGTAACTGAGTGTGTGAGAGTGTGTGTGAGAGTGTGTGTGAGAGTGTGTATAACTACAGTGGAAGGTGGCAGCTGCAGGGGTCCTAAAGCCTAGGCCAGGCCAGACGTGAGCTAGAGGGGGTGTGAAGCCCCCCAGCAGCATTGAGCTGTGGAGCAGTGGAAGAGCTGTGCTCTCTGGAGTGATGGATGGTGGTGGAGCTCCATCCTGTACTTCTGGGATGAGTTGGGTAAGGAGTTGGGGATGCTGAGGTGGGATGGTGGTGATCATCATCATCATCATCATCATCATCATCATCCGACATCCTGACCTCCCTAACGCAGCTCATGTCCCTGATCAGTGCAATCAAATCCTCACAGCAATGCTCTGCTCCATAATCTAGTAGAAAGCCTAGCCTTCTTCCCTGGACAGTAGAGACAGGATCAGCTCTTTTTATCACCCTTGATTTCAGAGGTAACGATGACCTAGCAGGTGTCCCAATACTTTTGTCCAAAGCCTGAGTAACTCAACTCAAGCGTCCCGCGGGTGACGTCAAACACTTCAGAAAGATCACAGGAAATGCTGAGAGCAACAACACCCATCAGCCAACCCCGCACACCTACACACACACACACCTACACACACACACACACACACAGACGGAGAGTGAAAGCCACCGCAAGCTGTTTGAAAGTGACTCATCAAACTCCAGGTGCCATTCCTCTCTCACTTCCTGCTGCAGGTTGCTAGGTGACAGCACACAAGACCTTGAAAGGTGTGTGTGTGTGTGTGTAGGTGTGTGTGTGTGTGTGTGTATGTGTGTGTATTAGAAACTTCTGTGGTTTAGGCCTAACCACAGTATCTAACGGACAGAACTGTAGAACCTGTTGGCTACACTAGCTGGACAAAAGTATTGGGACACCTGCTCATTCGGGGAGGAGGGGGTGACGACACAAAAACGTAATAAAAATTATATAATAAAATAATAAAAGGTTGTTTTGGAGTTTTAGTTTCCAGAAATATTGTAAATATAAAAAAAAATAAATAAAAAATGTGTGAGTGGGCGGGGCTAAACTGCTGTAGGCTAATATGCGAATGTATCGGTTTTTGTGACGTCACTACCCTGTGGCTTTTATTAGGGCAATAAACCCAATTTCACGGCCTTAAGGGAAGCTGTGGTCAGATCTGAGGCGATACCCGGGTCCAGTCCTGCTTTCTGGGCTTTTATGGAGGTCCTATAGCGCCATCTGCTGGCTGCTGTGTTGTGATACGTTGGGCTGCACAGTTGAACTGGCGTCAAACCCCATTCAGAGAGGAAGATAATGAGATGCAAGGTCTCAACCAATAGGAAAACAGACCGGTGATGTTTATGCTAATGCTGCCTAGCTCCAGGCTGCCAAAAGAATAGGACTATCCGGAGCTGCTGGGGGGGGGGGGGGGGGGGTAGTGTAAAGCCCCCCAGCACTGAGCAGTGGAGCAGTGGTGGTGCTCCATGCAATAGCCTTGATTTCAGAAGAAATGAATGAGCTGGTGTCCCAATACTTTTGTCAAATGTAGTGTATTTCCTGCTCCAGGAGGAACAGAGAAATGCCAAAAAGGAAAAGGAACTCGAAACCGGTTTGAGATTTTCCTGCGCGCGCGCACGCACACACACACACACACGCACACGCACACACACACACACACGCACGCACGCGCGCACAAAACCAAGGATGAGGATGCCTGTAAGCACCCCGCGCGCTGCTGCAGCCCTGCACACCTAAGGCGACTCCTGCGCTCGCGGAGGTTTTCCAGGCCCCTCCTTCTTTTCCCTTCCTAAAAAAAAAAGCGGGATCTTGGACGGAGCCCAGAGCGCGCGGCGGATTCAGCGCGACTCCGTTGAGGGTGACGTCACGCGAGCACCGCGCGACCGCAGGAGAGGCAGGAGTCGCGATTTCCCGACGATTATTCGAGGCTTTTTGCTCGAAATAAACTACGAGTTCTGTCACGGTTTGTCGATGTTGGTCGCGAGGGCTCGAGCGAGCGCCTTAAAAACGGAAAACGTAACCTTTTATTTGACGTGTTTACGTCTGCAGCGCGCGCCTCGACCTCGCCTCAACCGCCGCTTCTGCGCGTGATCATAAAAACTCATAAAAACAAGAGAAATATGAAGTGAAATATTACTTCAGTTTAGGAGGATTATTAGTGGGTTAATGTGCAGATGCTTCAGTGTGTTTGTTCTTTTTACTGGTTTGATTGGCGGGTTTCCTGAAGGGTTCTTGACTTTAACCAGTTTGTTTGTTTGTTTGTTTGTTTGTTGTTATTTACTCTTCTGGACAGTGTTGTAATCTCAATACAGGGTTTAAAACCTGAACAACAAATGAGGACAAAATAGATAGGATATTAGCTAGTTGCTAAAGGCTTCCTGAGGGATTCTTGACTTTAATTTGTTTGTTTGTTTGTTTGTTTGTTGTTATTTACCCTTCTGAACAGTGACATACTCTCAATTTAGGGCTTTAAACCTTATCAGCAAAGAAGGAGGAAAAGCTAGGATATTTGCTTATTTGCTAAATGTTTTCTAAAGGTTTCTTGACTTTAACCAGTTTGTTTGTTTGTTTGTTTGTTTTTATTTGCCCTACTGGACAGTGATATAATCTTAATACAGGGTTTGAAGAGTTTTTGACTTAAGGTAATTTGTTTGTTTGTTTGTTTGTTTGATTGGTTAGGACGCTTTAACAGTATAATACGGTTAAAATAGATTCGATCTTTAACTTTTGATTTTATATGAATAGAAAAGTTTGCTAGACAGATTATTCTTTGAAAGGGTTTGTTTGTTTGTTTGTTTGCTTATTTGTTTTTGTTTATTTTACTCTACTGGACAGTGTTATAATCTCCAATACAGCGATTGAAACCTGAACAACAAACAAGGGCAAAAGAGCTAGGATATTTGCTAATTGCTACAGGTTTTTTTGACCTCATTTGTTTGTTTGTTTGTTTGATTGATTGATTGATTGATTGATTAATTGGGACATCAAACAGTTTTTCAAACAGAATAATGCTGTAACATTTTCTATGACTAGAAAAGTTTGCTAGTGAGATTATTCATTTGACACCTTTGTTTGTTTGTTTGTTTGTTTGTTTAAGATGACTAAATAATGTAATGGTCACAGAAAAGAACAACAAATGAAAGCAGAGCAGTTATTAATGGGCAAGAGTATTGATTGCTAGATTGATATATTTTTGAAGGGCTTTGTTTGTTTGTTTGTTTGTTTGTTTAGTAAGGTGCTTTGTTGATCAATATAATGTAAACATATTATGATATTGAGACCTTAACTGAAAGCTAAATAGACGTTTATTAGAAATTAGTGTTTATTGCTAGATAAAGGATTTAAAGGACTGTGTTTGTTTGTTTGTTTGTTTGGTTATTTAGTAAGGTGCTTTTTAGAACAGTATAATATTTAAAAATATAAAAATATTGAAGCATTAATTAATAAAAGCAATAGATTATTAATTGCTGGTACTGTTTTGGGGACCTTTTTGAACTCTTACAGTTGCTTGTTTGTTTGTTTACTTTTTTGTTTGTTTGTTTTTGAGTAAGGTGCTTTCTGAACAGTATCCTATGTGCATACAAATGAGGACCTAACGTTTACAACACGATAGACCAGGAAGTGTCTTATTGGAGGGACTCTCTCAAGAACCTTGACCCTGACCTTGACCTGTCGCTGACGTAGCACCATGGCCCTGCGACGCTCCGCCTTCTCACTTCTCCTCTTTCTAGGAACCATCTGTCCACATCCAGACAACACGTCCCCCCACAAAACCACCTGCACAGTAGAGCGGGGCAGGGCGGACTGCAGCCACCTGAAGCTGAACGATGTACCCTCGGACCTGCCTCCCGACATCACCATCCTGGACATGTCCCATAATCGGCTGAACGCTCTGGATCCCGTGGCTCTGGGGCGCTACCCGGGTCTGGAGCACCTGGACGCCAGCTATAACTCCATCCAGTTGCTGGGACAGGAGCTGTGTGATGTTCTGCCACGCCTGCAACGCCTCAGTGTCCAGCGCAACCAGGTCCGGAAACTGAGCATGAGCGAGCTGACGAACTGCTCGAGCCTGACCCACCTTGACCTTTCGGACAACAGGCTCAGACTCATCGATGAGCCTTTCTCTAGCGTGAAGGTAGGTCCCAAGGTAGAAAAGCACTGGTTTAGATGGTCAGCCAGGACCAAGGTTGGAAACCTCTGGTTTAGATGGTCAGCCAGGTCCTAGGTTGGAAACCTCTGGTTTAGATGGTCAGCCAGGTCCTAGGTTGGAAACCTCTGGTTTAGATGGTCAGCCAGCACCAAGGTTGGAAACCTCTGGTTTAGATGGTCAGCCAAAATCAAGGTTGGAAACCTCTGGTTTAAATGGTGAGTCAGGACCAAGGTTGGAAACCTCTGGTTTAGATGGTCAGCCAGGACCAAGGTAGGAAAGCACCGGTTTAGATGGTCAGCCAGGACCAAGGCTGGAAACCTCAGGTTTAGATGGTCAGCCAGGACCAAGGTAGGAAAGCACCGGTTTAGATGGTCAGCCAGGACCAAGGCTGGAAACCTCAGGTTTAGATGGTCAGCCAGGACCAAGGTAGGAAAGCACCGGTTTAGATGGTCAGCCAGGACCAAGGCTGGAAACCTCAGGTTTAGATGGTCAGCCAGGACCAAGGTAGGAAAGCACTGGATTAGATGGTCAGCCAGGACCAAGGTTGGATAGCACCGGTATAGATGGTCAGCCAGGACCAAGGTAGGAAAGCACTGGATTAGATGGTCAGCCAGGACCAAGGTTGGATAGCACCGGTTTAGATGGTCAGCCAGGACCAAGGTAGGAAAGCACCGGTTTAGATGGTCAGCCAGGACCAAGGCTGGAAACCTCAGGTTTAGATGGTCAGCCAGGACCAAGGTAGGAAAGCACTGGATTAGATGGTCAGCCAGGACCAAGGTTGGATAGCACCGGTTAAGATGGTCAGCCAGGACCAAGGTTGGAATTTGTTGCCCAAGTTTACATCTTATTTAAACAGTCAGGGCTGGAAAACTAATGACTTCAGTCTGAATGGGCAGAGCTTAACTACCTTGGATACACAGATGTATGTATTTAATATGTTTATATTGCTTTGTCGTAAAGTCGTAATAAGTCTTTGATCCCATTATATAATATACATACCCCCCCCCCCCCCCACACACACACACACACCTGGTATAACGACTGAAACCATCACACTTCTCTATTTGTAGCTCCTACAGACACTTTTGACCTACATTACTGGATCACGAGTCACAGGGTGGTGCCGAGTTGATCGCATTAATAAAGACCGGTTAGGCCGAGTCAGGCCGATGATTCAGATCTATGCAGATCAGTAAGACAGCAGACGGTCGTTTGTTTAGGAATCAGTCAAAACTGGTAAAACCTGTAGCTTGTTTTCCTCTCTGTACTAGGTCTAGCGCCTCCGCTGGCTGGTTGCGGTATCATGCCCATTTCCCCATCATCTCATTTTCCTCCTCTAAACCTCCTAGTTCCATCTCCAGCGTCTCCTAATTCCCCTTGCTAATATTGGCCCAGTTTTTTAAACCCCTGACTCTGCTATAGTGTAAGAAGGCGGGACTGCTCTTGGGGACGAAGTGATTGACAAGCTTAGTTGTCTTCAGGACCTGCAGGGCGCTCTTTCTGCCCATTCCACTGCACTGAACTTTTACTGTTGTAAATCACTGTCTGTTTTACTGGAATCTAGGGGGGGAATCCGCTTTGCTTCTGCACTGGAAGCTCAATGAAGGTGGTCTGAGATACGTTTGCTTGGTTTGGGAGAAGGGCATGGGTCTACCGAGTGAGTAGGTGAAGGAGTCTGGCTCCTCCTCTGGTCTCTGGCATCCATGTTTTCTACAGTCGTTGGTTCAGACAGTCATAGGCAGATTACTAGCATAACCAGACTATTCCTCGCACTGTCCAAATGTTTGTGGACACCTCTTGTGATGAATGCATTCAGCTACTTTTAAGTTGCACCCCTGTGCAAATGCACAAACGCACAGCTTGTCTAGTTCATGTAGAAAAGTACTGCCAATAGAGTAGGACTCTCTGGAGCAATTACACATGTACCTATTGGCACCATACTGCCTAATGCCAGGTCAGGCGTAGAGGCCTAGAGGGGCTTAAAGCCCCCCAGCATTGAGCAGTGGAGCAGTGGAAAAACGTTCCATGTTCTATGAATTGATGGTGGTGCCCAACCAATACTTCTGGGACGATTTGGAGAGTCGGGGATGATGAGGTGGGGTGGTGATCAGCCAACATCCTGACCTCAGTAATGCTCTTGTGGATGAGTGCAATCAAATCCTCACAGCAATCCTTACAGCTCCTCCAAAATCTAGTAGAAATCTTCTTCCCGGGAAAGTAGAGACAGTTACTCCAACCCAAGAAGCAAGAAACAATGAATGAGCAGGTGTCCCAATACTTTTGTCCATATAGCGTATGTGGCTTCTGTGAGCTGTCGCCGGTGTTGTAAATTGGTTTATTGGTTATTGGCTAATTGTTTTTTTTTTTTGTAAGCCCTCTGCATAAGCAAAATCAGCATATTTTACTCGTAGGTAAGACAACAGGGTGGTAAACAGGGTGGTAAACCACACATTTAAAGCGTAGCCATTCATTTATTATTATTTTGTTTGATTCTGTTCTTGACCAGAGTTTGACGTGGTTGGACGTGTCCCGTAACAAGCTGACCTCCGCTCGCCTGGGCTCCCACCCTCAGCTGCTCGGCCTGGTGACCCTCATCCTCTCCGGGAACGAGTTCACAACTCTAAAGGCGGACGACTTCACTTTCCTCAACAGCTCCTCGTCGTTCCGCGTGCTGGGGCTTTCCTCCCTGTCTCTAAAGAAGGTAAGAGCACAGCTGCGCCCTTCACCGAAACAGTATCTGTGAGGGCATGAGGAACAGGGTTGTGGCAGCTGTTGCAGCTGTGTGTGTGTGTGTCTAGAAGAGGTATGAAAGGGCTTATCTCTAGAAATTATTATTTTAATAGCATGTAAACACTCTAAGGAATCCTCAGCCATGCCGCCTTGCCATCAGCGGCCGGAGTCTGAGAGAGCACAGTTGGCCGTGCTTTCTCCAGGTGGGTAGATGGCGCTCTCTCTCCCCTCATAAGCGATGTTGGCCAGCACAGGCATCTGCTAGCTGGTGCGGTGGAGCTACGAACGGGTGAGTTAATACCAAATTAAGGGACAAAAAGGACAAAAAAAAGATCATAAATAAATAATAATATAATAAAAAAAAAGTTGGTACATAATACTGCACAAATGTTGAAAGCGGATCTCTGGGAAGTATTCTATGTAATAAAATTTAGAATACAGGTCCCTGAAGCAGAGTAACATCCTAGTATACCAAGTTTAAAGTAAGTTCCCAGGCTGACGTATCTGAATATTTATTGTAAATAATTTGATGTTCAAATAATATTATTGATTTGAATTCATGCACAAATACTCAATAACTAAAATAAGTTTTCTCATATATATTTATTTTTTTAATTCATGTACTAAAGTGATCTTAAATAAATAAAAAAAAAAAAAAAAAAAAAATTAAATAACAATTTTTAAAATAAAATTCCAATTGTCTTGCAATGTCCTGATTTTTTTTTACCCCCAATAAATTATTTATTAAATTTATTGTTTGTTTTTTTTGTTTCCAATTAAATAATTTAATGTTATTTTGTGGGCTAAAAAAAAATATTAAAATATTTTTTTTAAGTAATTTTTTCCCCAATAAAAAATAATTTAACCTTTGTTTGTGGGTTAAAAAATATATTCAAATTTAGTTAAAATTTAGTTATGATTTTAAATAGAAGGTCAATTCAGAACGTTTTGCATTGTCCTAACAAACTGTATATAGGCTGGTCAGACCCCTAATACTAACACCTATCCTGTTAGTACCTGAGCTAGTAAATGTTGGTAATGCATAACACTAATAATTAGGTTAATAAACTGCTGTATTCATTTATACATTGCTGGATTACACATGGTGTTCGTTACACTGTGTAAACTTCAGAAAGGGGCAGAGAGAGAAAGTGCTAGTCACACATAGTTAATGATTCATTTTATTTGACCCTTTACTCGTAAAGGTGTGTGTGTGTGTGTGTGTGTTTGAACATACTATTATTGTTTAATGATATTTAACTAAAAGGTATTTATATTATAAAACCAATAATCCATTGCAATAAAGCTCTAAACCTGTAACCAATGACAATGACCTCAAAAGTTTGGCCTCTATTCTTAGTAAACCCTTTGTGCTTTGTGCACAATTGTACCTAGAACCTGATGCTGAACGGGTAGGCCTCATTTCACAGTCATATTAAGAATGAGTCTGGTGTTTATGCCTCATATTATAGACTTTCATATTCTAATATACTACACTTTATAATGTCTCTCCTACTGCGGAGTCATTCCAGCTCATGTAAATAGCACGATTTGCAACTGGTGATTTCTCAATATCACCAGATGGGGAATAAGGACACCACGCTGAGGAGGAACTGGCTACTCTCAGTTATCAGAACACCACAGACTTTGATCTAAACCACAAGCTTTATGGATGCAGTCTAAACAGGTTGATCACAGCCTTAGATTCTGTCCAGAAACAGAGCTGAAGCTCAGGTGACCCGGTTAAAGAGAATGTTAAATATACAGTACAGTTAAATTCAGCACTAAGCTACAGCCGCCACGGTTTGGGAGATTTCTCTGAGGTTAACTGGGCTCTTAGGGGTCCACAAGGTCAAGTACATGGAGCATGGGAGGATGCAGTGCTATCGTGCTATCATCCATATTATTGCATGATTGCCTAGGCACTGAATCTGTGTGTAATCTACACAAAGTCTGAATGAGCTCAACAGTATGTCAGAACCTATAAAGTATGCCTAATGCCAGGCAGGCCAGCGGTGGGCTACAGGTACAGGTACAAAGCCCCTCCAGGACTGAGCAGTGGAGCTATGTTCTCTGGAATGATGGGTGGTGCTCCATCCAATACTTTTGGAATTGGGGATGATGAGGTGGGGTGGTAATCATCATCATCATCATCATCCAACATTCAGACCTCACTAACGCTCTTGTGTTGCTGAATGCAATCAAATCCTCACAGCAATGCTCCTCCGAAAGATAGTAGGAAGCCTTCTTCCCTGGACAGTAGAGATGGTTACTCCATCAAAAGCAGGATAAACACTTCTAATCCCCTTGATTTCAGAAGAAACAGTAAATAAGCAGGTGTCCCAATACTTTTGTCCAAAGCTATATAGACATGTTGGTAGCATCGCTTCTTTTTCCCCACTACAGTTTCACTGTGACAGTCTCACAGCCGGCCGTAGCCCTCAACTCATCTCTCTCCTCATTAAAATTTTACTCTTCCAGGTGGAAAGTGGCAGCTTCACGCCCATTCCTGGACTCCGAGATCTGGTGTTGGACGGTTGCAACCTCAACACCCTCCTCACCAACATCTGTGACGAACTGTCGGCCACTGCTGTAAGAAACCTCTCCCTCCGCAACACTCAGCAAACCACGCTCAAGAACGGCACCTTCAAAGGCCTGCTCAACACTAACCTCACCATGCTGGACCTCTCCAGCAACAAAATCTCTAAAATCGCTGAGGGCACCTTCCACTGGCTTCCCATGCTGGAGTCCCTCTCTTTAGAGAACAACAACATAAAGCACCTGACCAAAGGTACCTTCTTGGGCCTGACAAGTTTGAGGGAACTCCACTTACAAAAGGCACTAGTTAAAAGCAAGACGGCAGCCTATCCTCTGATAGACGACTTCGCCTTTCAACCACTGGTCAAGCTAGAACATCTCTTCATGAGGGACACTTCCTTTAGGGACGTCACTGAGAATATGTTTGCTGGGCTTCAATGTCTGAGGACGCTGGACTTGAGTTGCAGCAAAACGGGGCTGAAGACCGTCAGCAACGCCACGTTCGCCTCCCTGCAAGACTCTCCACTCCTCCAGATGCTCAATCTTACGAGAATGGCCATCACCAGGCTTGACCCTGGAGCTTTCGCAAGACTTGGCAGCCTTACCACGCTGGTGCTCAGGTACAATTTCATCTCCCAGGAGCTGACGGGAGAAGAGTTCCAGGGCCTCGACAGCGTGAGGGAAATTTTTTTGTCCGCCAACCAGCAGAAGATCAGCCTGACCTCCAGATCCTTCATCCATGTGCCCACCTTGAGGGTTCTAACGCTAGGACGTGCCTTGACCGGCACTCTAGACCTGGATCCCTCGCCGTTCCGGCCCCTTACCAACCTCACGGTGCTGGATCTCAGCAATAACAACATTGCAAACATCAACAGCGGCTTGCTGGAGGGACTGCGCCATCTCCGGGTGCTGAGAATGCAGCACAACAACCTGGCTAGGTTGTGGAAGGACGTTAACCCTGGGGGTCCGGTGCTGTTCTTGAAGGATACCCGGAACCTCTCCGTTCTGGAGTTGGATTATAACGGCTTGGATGAGATTCCACTCGCAGCCTTGCGAGGCCTTTTCCAGTTGAGCGAGCTCAGCCTCAGCGGGAACCTCTTGAACTTCCTGCACCACTCCGTATTTGACGACTTGCAGTCCTTGCGTTACCTGCGGATGGAGAAGAACCTTCTGACGTCCGTGCCACGGGAGACGTTCGGCGTCCCGATGTCCAACCTGACTGAGCTTCACATGGAGCACAACCCCTTCGACTGCACCTGCGAAAGCATCCAGTGGTTCTCCGAGTGGCTCAATACCACCAACACCAGCGTCCCTGGGCATACAGGCAGCTACATCTGCAATACTCCAACAGCATACTTCAACCGCTCTGTGCTGGACTTTCAGGCGAACTCCTGTAAGGACTTGCTTCTCTTCCAGGCCCTGCACGTTCTCAGTAGCACTCTAGTCCTGGGTCTGATGGCCATAGCTTTCCTGGTGCACTTCCAGGGCTGGAGGATTCAGTTCTACTGGAACATCGTAGTGAATCGTACCCTCGGTATGAAAGGCTCCAGATATGAAAGCCTGGCCGAGGACAGGTACGACCATGACGCCTATGTTATCCACGCCCCTGACGACAAAGCCTGGGTGGAACGAAGCTTGCTCCCTTTGGAGGAGGAACATTTTCACTTTTTCTTGGAGGACCGAGATGCAGTGCCAGGCCAGTCCACTTTGGAGTCCATTGTTGAGAACATCAGAAGGTCTAGGAAAATCATTTTCGTCGTCACAGAGGCACTTCTGAACGATCCCTGGTGCAGAAGGTAAGTCTAAGAATACCGCAGTCGCCGCTTGACATTTTCCATTACAGCGAAAGAGCAGAAGTGAAAGACGTCAAATCACTTTTGACCACAAGCCATTAGCCACTTCCTCCTTTGTAGATTCCCCAAAACCAGGCATTCCCTTTAGCAGATTACTTAAGCACCCTTCCAGCTAGCACAGTAATGTTGTTGTCCTGGATGACCCGGCTCTGTTGTCCTTGTTCACGACTTGTCAAACTCTCTCTAGGTTTAAAGCCCACCACGCACTCTACCAGCTAATGGAGGACAGCCGAGACTCCTTGGTTCTGATTTTCCTGCAGGACGTCAACGATTACCGCCTGAGCCGCTCGCTCCTGATACGCCAAGGCATGCTCAAGTCCCGCTGCATCGTCCACTGGCCCCTGCAGAAGGAACGCATTGCTGCTTTCCACCAGAAGCTACAGCTTGCGTTAAACTCCAGCAACAGGGACAACTAACGCCTGGTAGATAGCACGTGAACGCTAGAACGCGACGTCGAAGTGGGCAATTCGGAAAGTCGGATTTCCGAGTGTGTGATTGTGTAGTACCCTGCGATGGGCTGACACCCTGTGTAGGGGGATCCTTGCCTTGTCCCCAATGACCCCAATCAAGAATGCTATGTTTACAGTATGCTACAGCAACGTTACCGCCATGAAGTTCTACAGCTTTTAGCTTTAAGCTTTTAGAATCATCTACACCGCCAATCGAATCGTCCTCCTGGATACCTCCTTTGTTTGACAGCTTCAGAGCTTATATTCAAATTATTTTCAGCCACAGTTTGGGTTTATATCACTGATGACACGGATACCGAACTTCGTACAGTAGGAGAACTTAAAGCGTGCATGTCCTGCGTCCAACTAAGGAAGGTAACTATGGAAACCCACCACAATGGACCAGTTCTCCATTTCACCAAGGCCTTGGGGGTGAAAGCTCGTTTGCATTCTAGACACTTGCCCTTTTCTCATATTGTGAGTTGGGAGGGAGGGGAGGGGTTTCACGAAGCAGAATTAGCGCCAGCCCGGTAGGAAAACGGCCCCATGGTGTGAATATTATGGCTGCGTGTGATTAATGCTGGTCGTTCGAAAGCCGAATAAAATGCATTTGATTGTCTAACAGTGATGGAGTGTCGCTTGAATGTCGCTTGAATGTCGCAGCATGTACGAGTTACTGCAGCAGGTTTCACTTCCATGTGCTGATGCTCAAACACTCTCGCTGGTTCTCTGGGCATATCAGCAGCAGCCGTCTCACATGCCACAGTCAGTCGTTTCCATTTCCCAGACTGGTTTAGTTGTAATATACTGCCATCTAGTGGCCTTCTTGTGTACGGATGACTATATAACAGTTGAGCTGTTTGTTATAATGTACATAAAATACACACACATATATATATTGTTAATACTCATTCATATCGACTCTTTAGGCTACACATATCTGGATTTGGTTTAAAGCTCAGGTTGTTGACATTGTTTTGGCCTCCCGTCCTGTTTTTGGTCACACCACATCTCAAATACCTCCTCACTCCCTATATTGGGAACTACACAAAGCTCCTAGTGCTAGATTTCAGATTTCCACAGATGAATTCATGTAAATACTGTTCTATTACAGATATATAAATAGTAAATAATGCTCTGTTTAGATTTGCAATCCATAATTTCCTGGCTTACATAGGGAGTAGTGTGTAATTTGAAACTGGACCTCCAGAGCCTGGTACCATAGCCTAGTCCCATTGCCTAATTAAGGGCTAGCATGCTCATGCAAGCGTTTTCGTCTCTGTGAGGACGGAAATAATAAATATTTACAAAAACAGATGGATAGAAATCTCTCTCTCTCTCTCTCTATATATATATATATATATATATATATATATATATATTTATAGTTCAATTTTGGAGCACTTCTATTGGTCTGTTCATGATGACATTCTGATACAATGGAAAGACCAACTACCAGATTCCCATTATTTCAAAAAGTGGAAAAACAACAAAAATGGAGACTGAAGGTTTTTGGGATCGAGTGTAAACCTAAACCAGTTCTGTTTTACTAAACTAGTCTGTATGCTTGGATGTACGTGGATTAGGGTCCTCAGCAAGAATTAAGGGTAAGATACTTGAGTAATTTTACTTCGTTACTGTACTTAAGTGTTCTTAAAAAAACATCGCTTATATAATTATTTAGACCTTATATAATAAATACTCGGTACAGATCTCAAAGACCAGGACATTTTTTGCTGGTTTTCTCTTTAAAAATGTGTTAAAATAACCTTGAAATATAAATAAATGTATTAAAAAAAGTATAGTCCTGTCTCTATATTCCCACTCAAAGGCCATTCATTGCATGGCTGATCAGGAACAGAGTACCCTGTTGCTGAAGTAGTTCCATGAACTGTCCGAAGAGTTACTATGCAGGTACTTGTTGTTCACCAAGCAACAACTGGCAACAATTGACATTTATTTAGAACAGAATAGTTGATTCCTCGCATCCTACACACGGGAATGGCCAATAGAATCCCAACTCCTATTCCAGGAACGGCCAATAGAATCCCAAAGTCCTGCGGCAGGAACGGCCAATAGAATTCCAACTCCTGCGGCAGGAACGGCCAATAGAATCCCAAAGTCCTGCGGCAGGAATGGCCAATAGAATCCCAACTCCTATTCTAGGAATGACCAATAGAATCCCAACTCCTATTCTAGGAATGGCCAATAGAATCCCAACTCCTATTCTAGGAATGGCCAATAGAATCCCAACTCCTATTCTAGGAATGGCCAATAGAATCCCAAAGTCCTGCGGCAGGAATGGCCAATAGAATCCCAACTCCTATTCTAGGAATGGCCAATAGAATCCCAACTCCTATTCTAGGAATGGCCAATAGAATCCCAAAGTCCTCTGGCAGGAATGGCCAATAGAATCCCAACTCCTATTCTAGGAATGGCCAATAGAATCCCAAAGTCCTGTGGCAGGAATGGCCAATAGAATCCCAACTCCTATTCTAGGAAGGGCCAATAGAATCCCAAAGTCCTGTGGCAGGAATGGCCAATAGAATCCCAACTCCTGCGGCAGGAACGGCCAATAGAATCCCAACTCCTGCGGCAGGAACGGCCAATAGAATCCCAACTCCTGTGGCAGGAACGGCCAATAGAATCCCAAAGTCCTGTGGCAGGAATGGCCAATAGAATCCCAAAGTCCTATTCTAGGAATGACCAATAGAATCCTACATAACCGCTGCCCTGCATATTTGACTTTTCCATGCTTCCAACACGGATGATCATTAACCGGCTCTTCCCGAGGAGGGCTGGGTGTGTTAGGCAGAGGAAAACACTACAGCATGGGCCTCCAGGTCTCCAGGACTGTGACCCACGTGGGAAAAGATTAAATAAGCCAATACTATCCAGCCTCTTGCGCAAGAAGTCGGCTGTTGCCAATCCCAGCGGGAGGGCACATTACGACCCAATCCTGCCACAGGAGGTGGGATTCTTCTTGGTCATAATAAAGCACCACTGTGGTTCTGCTGCATTGCTGCAGAAGGATGGGGGTAGTTTTGGGTGCCTACACGCTGGGCTTTGTGGGCGCAGCTGCCTGTGTCCTGCTGCTCAGCTGGCTGACCTACCAGCTGCTGAGTCACTACCTGCACAGCTGGAAGGAGCTGAAACCGATCCCAGGTATCGGAGTCTCGTACCCGTTCCTGGGGAACGCGCTGCAGTTGAAGTCCAATGCAGGAGGTAAGAGGCCGAGGGTTACCCAGCAGGTTTGCCTGTGTTACATGCTTGTGGCCAGTGTTTACTGCATGTTGGCACCTTTGGTTTTAGAAGAGTGAATCTGCTATATGGAAATTATGTGTCAAAAGCTCCAAGCCACCACAGGTCTCGTATCGGTCAAGGCTTATCAGCTGGCCTTGGGGTTTGGACAGTAAGACCCAAAAGAATCAGGAGCTTTGATAAACTGTTGCTTCGGCACTAAGCATCCTGGATTCCCCGTGGTGTAAACACTTGGAAACAGTAGAAGTGTATATTGCCATGGCTGCCATTTCTTGCCATAAAAAAAAAAAAAATTGACATTATATAACTACAGTCAGATGATCTGGTTCCATACGTGAAGCTGAATCATAACGCTTTCAAATCTTCCTTGCAGATTTCTTCCGGCAGATGGTCGGGTACGCCCGAGAGTTTCGCAACACTCCTCTGCTGAAGGTGTGGATCGGGCCTGTGCCGTTCCTAATCCTCTACCATGCAGAAACTATTGAGGTATGCTGAAGTATAGACTACTTCCCAGCCAACGTGCTTACGTGTGGGGCTTACGTAGGTGGAACGTGGGCTTGATTGGTTTCCAGGTGGGCCTGGGCTGTGAGTGGGTTTGTACATACTTTGTTTTGGGACCCAGTTGGGTTTCCCCATGGTGTTCCCATTTGCAGTGTACAACCTAAATAGGGCCCATATACTTAACCCCTTCTGGTCCCATCACTGACCCTAGTGGGACTCTGGTGGGCATCCTTTTTTGAGGCCAACATGGAACCCAAGGACAAAACTCTCCAGTTCCCGGTTGGGCTACTCACACCAGCCCCACATGGACCACATGCACATGTTAGCTGGGGTTTGTTTGGGTTGTACTTCTTGACGTCTTTACAAATCTAAAAATTCCTAGATATTCTGGGTGTATTGTGTTTTGTTTATATTGCATTGCTATGTAAACAGTTTTTCCAATCACATTTGTGTATTCAGTGTATAAACTAAACTAGAGTCAAACTATATAAAATAAATAAAAATAAATAAATAACAGTACAGAACTGCCTATATCATACATGCAGTTATTACCAGTACATTTCTATCAACTTATTATTACGTTTTTATTTGAAATACAATATGAATAAAGTAAATAAAACTAATTATATCACTGCCAAGAAAAATAACATTAGTGGTACAGGTTGTTGTTGCCATTGAGGAACTTTAAAGTGATACACCCCTTATAAGTAACTTACTAGATTACAACATATCTACAATTAAAAGTAACTTGAAAGATTGCAACATTACTACTATTACAAGTGACTGGTTGCCACCATTATAATGTTACCAATAAAAGTAGCTTGTAACTTACAGTTTCTGCTAAAACTAACTTACAAAGGTAACTAATTAAATTGTTACTAGAAATAAAAGTAACTTCTTCTTACATTACAATATTACAATATTACAACCCTTAAAAATAACAATAGAAGTAACTTGTTAGATTGAAATGACCAGTGAAAATTGTTACAACATTCTAATATGTAATATACTTGCTACAGTAAAGTTACTACCAATAAAAGTAACTTGATACAACTCTTTAATGTAAGTTATTACAAAAGTAACTAATTACATTGTTAAAGTAAGTTTTAACAATTAGTTTTTGTTACTACCCTTTAATGTGACCTGCAAAAGTACTGTACTTCTATAAAAATAACTAATTTCATTGTTAAAGTAATTTCTTCCAATACTACTAAAAATAATATACTACCAATCAAAGTAACTTCTTACACTAAAGTTACTGCCAATAAAACGAACTTGTTACTTATTACGCAAAAGTAACCAATTACATTGTAACTAGAAATAAAAGTAAATACTTATATTACAACCCTTAAAAATAACAATATACTTCTAATAGAAGTTACTTAAAAAAAATTTTTATACAACAATAAAGAGTATGGTCAGAGATTTACACCTCTAAGTCTTCACATTTGTTTATTATTGAAAGCCAGTGTTTTTTTTTCCCTCTCTCTCTTACTTGCATAATGTATTGATCATATTTAACCCTCTGTTAAGATATCACAGAGCAAGGTCCAATGTCAGAACATGACCCTCTAAACTTTACCCTGCATTAGTTGTGTAAACAGTTCAAGCGCAGGTCATTATTAAGCATGTAATATGTACCGGTATGTGTCAGCAACATTTAAGCAACATTTATGACCGTAACACACACCACCGATGACCTCAGGCACTCCAGTGATAACATATGATATATCAGTCATAGCTAGCGCCACTCATTGGTGGATATAGGTACCGTGTAATCTACTCTCCCTCTCTTCCAGACGGTTCTGAACAACCCGGTTCATATGGATAAAGCTTATGCCTATAAATTCCTGCACCCATGGCTGGGAACTGGCCTGCTGACCAGGTACTAGGATTCTGGTACTAGTGACTGTTGTACAGTTGTACAGTGCTAGTTGTACCGTGACTGTGTGTATGTGATCAATAAACTTTGATTGGATTGGATATTAATAATAATATAATATTAATTCTTGATAAAAGTAACTCGCGAGCTCCCTTATTTTCTCAGTACCGGTGACAAATGGAGGCGTCGGCGAAAGCTCCTCACCCCCACCTTTCATTTCTCCATCCTGACGGAGTTTCTGGAGGTGATGAACGAGCAGGCGGAGGTGCTGATCGAGAAGCTGGAGAAGCAGGTGGACAAAGGACCCTTCAACTGCTTCAACCACATCACCCTCTGCGCCCTGGACATCATCTGCGGTGTGTATCCGCTTCCAGTACAGCACTGCTCAATACTCCAGATATTGACCCAAACACTCCTCATTTCGAGACCACCGCGCCCATCAGTGTAGATATATTCACAAGCAGCGCTGCTGTTTAAACCACGCAGATGGAAATAGGTGTGGAAATAACCTGTTGACGGGGTGGAAGATAGGGCACCTAGTGTCTGGAGCTTTGAAAGTGATGGGTGGAGTCCTATTGAGTGGGTGGGTGGGTTAGTCGTCTAAATTGCGGAGAACCTCTGAGATCCGGGGAAAGAGGGAATGACCCCAGGACCCATTAGAGCTTTGGCCATTACATCGTTTTTGATGCTCTGACTGTCTGTGTGTTCCAGAAACTGCCATGGGGAAGAAAATCTACGCCCAGAGCAACTACGACTCGGAGTACGTGCAGAGCGTGTACCGGTACGTGTTCCGCCAGCAAAGTGAGATCAGACAGTGGGGGGCTGGGGGGGGAGGATAATTGTTCCCAACACTTTTGTCTGAGTGCTTCAGAGTCTGCAATATCGATCTGTGCAGACGTGGGGCAGTGGGGGCTCGCATGTGTATTCGTGTGTGTGTGTAGGGGTGTTGGGAAGCAGCATTGTCCAGCCCTGTCCTTGCATAACCTACACTGGCCACGAAATGTACAAGGGCTATTACCAAACTCTTCATAAGCCACCTGTTCCCTGGCCACTTTATTAGAAACCCTTACCTCGTACCTACGTCGTAGCTACACACCTCCTTCATCAGTGTGTCAGAACCCAGAGAATGGTCCACCACCCCTGTGTAACATCTGGACAGTAGTGGTCCTGTGGTCAGAAACATGTAGTGGAGCTATCAGTGTCAGTGCCAGTGTGAAATTCTCTCTGTCTCTGATTGGTCCAGGATGAGTGACATCATCACCAGGCGCCAGCGGATGCCGTGGTACTGGCCAGACGTCGTGTACAACTACTTCGGGGAGGGCAGGGAGCACAACCGCAGCCTCAAGATCCTACACTCCTTCACGGAAAGCGTAGGTGTTGATGAGACCGCCTCTCGGGTACAAGCGTGGTGCAGGTGTGGTGTTGGTGTCCGAAGTATGGGGGAGGGGGGTTGGGGGTTGGGGCATAATGGTGAAAGTGGGTGTAGCATAACACTCAAAGTAGATTGAAGAAGGATACACTAGTAAGGATGCAGTCGATCCGTGGTAGTGGATGTGGCTGTAACACTGAAAATGGGTGTAGCTCATCCATGGAAGTGGGTGTGGTATAACAGTGGAAATGGGTGTAGCCTATGCAAGGGAGTGGGTGTAGAATAACAGTGGTAATCTAGGTAGCTAATTCATGGAAGTGGGTGAAATGTAACAAGGGAAATAGATGTAGCATGGGTGTAGCATATTTATGGAAGTTTACATGGAAGTAGGTATAACGCAACAATTGGAAAAAGGTGTAGCCAATCCGTGGAAGTGGCGTGTCATTGAAAAGGGGTGTAGCTTGGGTGTAGCGCAACTATGAAACCAGGCCCAGCCTATTCATTGAAGTGGGTGTAGCATAACAATAAAAGTGGATGTAGCCTTTTTATGGAGGTGGGTGTAGAGTAACAATGACCTATCCATGTTAATGGGTGTAGCATAACAAATGAAAGTGGGCGTAGCCTTTTCAGAGAAGTAGGTGTTGCGCAACAATTAAAATAGGTGCTATGAAAGTGGGTGTGGCCTGGTCATGGATGTGGGTGTAGCATTACAATGGTTGTCATTGACTGTCATTTTGTTGGACGGCCACTCAGGTGATTTACGAACGGGCGGAGTACATCTCCTACGTTGAGTCGGACAGCGAATCGGATCAGGGCATGAGGAAGAGGCGGGCGTTCCTGGACATGCTGCTGAAGGCACAGGACGAGGAGGGGAACAAACTCACCCACCGGGACATCCGGGAGGAAGTGGACACCTTCATGTTTGAGGTCAGGGTCCGTCTGACCTAGGGTCAACATCTTGCTGCTATACACACTTATGACCGTGACTGTTATGGGCATAATGTAGCATAACAAGGAAAATGGGTGTGGCCTGTTTGTAAGGTTATTGTACCTTTAAAAGTGAGATATGCAAATTAGCTCTCTTCTGAATGGCTGCTCCATATAGTGCCTCATTCAAAAAGCAGTCCAGGCTATGACTGAGTGGGTGGGGCTAACAGCTAAACTGTAGGCTGAATAGGTGGATATGCTGTATGTCAATATACTGTGGATTTGTGTTGCCCCCTTGTGGCAGGGACACGACACAACCGCCGCCGCTATGAACTGGGCCATTCACCTGCTGGGCTCCCACCCAGAAGCTCAGAGGAAAGTTCAGCAGGAGCTGTTTGAGGTTTTCGGTGAGCAAACCTCCCGACCAGAGCTGATCTAGAACCAGATTTAGTCTCGGCACATATCTACCCGTCCCAGGGTAACTGATAGTACTTACTGAATAATTCATACTATTTACTAAATTATTTACAGTGAGTACTCAGTGTTATAACAGTTGCTGAATATAGCTTACCCTGAATATTTTATAGTATTTAGTGAATAATTTAGTAATAACTGAACAATTTTATAGTACTTGCTGAAGAATACTTTAAGAGATTAGTACTTAATATTATAAGTTACTAAATGATTATTTTCTGAATATTTTATAGTATTTACTAAATAAACTGTTGTGTTCAATAAACAGTGTTTATTGAATATAATATAGTAATCACTGAATTATATATTATCTACGGATTTATTTATAGTAGTTACTCTTATAGTAGTTACTGTTATTACAGTTACTGTATAATGTATAATATGTAAGCAGTTATTTATAGTATTTACTAAATTATTAAAGCTATTTATAGAATAACATGTGGTAATTACTCAAAATTACTCAATATTACTATTACTAATAATATTAACAGTTACTGAATATTTGATCATATTTTCCTGAATATTGTACAGTATTTACTGCACAACTGTTGGTATTTCCTGAATAATTTATAGTACGCACTGAATTCTTTAAGCCTAAAGTTATCCAATAATTTGTAGTTGTTTTTTTGTAGTTATTAATACTATAAGCTACTAAATAATTGTAAAGAATAATTACTATATAATATATCCTGACTATTTTATAATAGTTGATTTGTTTTGTTGAAAATTACTCAATATTACTATTACTAATAATACTAACAGTTACTGAATAAATGACTAAATAATTGTAAATAAGTAACTATATAATATATCCTGACTATTTTATAATATTTGATTTTTATTCAATTAATATTAATAAATTAGATTATATTATAAATATTATTCATTATTTGTATTAAACAAATATTAGAATATTTGAAGTAATTAATACTGTTATGGTAAATTATTTAATAGTTACTCAATTATATAATTATATAATAATTGCTAATATATCCTGAATAATTTATAGTATTTACTAAATAATTTACACTATTCACTGAATATGTTGTAGGATTTACAGCTACTAAATAATATATTATTTCTAATAATTACTGTGATGAATAATTTACAGTATTATTGAAATGTATAACAGCTATATAACAGTAAGGAATTTATTGTAAGTCAATTCATATTACTATTGAAATATTTTAATAGTACTTATGTAATAGTAATAGTAGTTTTACAAATTGCATAGTAGTTGCTGAACAATTGAATACGTGTTGATTAATGTATAGCAACTGCTTTCATAAATCATAGTAGTTACTTCATACAATGTAGTAATTACTGACTAATATTTATCTGGAAGGCTCTACAGTAATGATAAATAATGTCCAGTAGTGAATAAGTTATATAATAATAGTTCATAAGTTAAATATAAGTTATTGTAGTTATTGGATAATTAAAAGTACATACCTGTTGTAGGAGAGTCAGAGAGGCCCATTAACACAGAGGATCTGAAGAAGCTGCGCTATCTGGAGTGTGTGATTAAAGAGGCTCTCCGGCTCTTCCCCTCGGTTCCGTTCTTCGCCCGGAGCATCTGTGAAGACACAAACATCGGTGAGGAAACTTCATATCAGTGGGACGATATATAGGAACGTATTAAATCACGTGTCATATTCATTTCTATACCAATGAGTTACTTTAATGGCAGTACCGCATTTAACTCACACAATGTGTATTAAAATTTCATAAACTACACAAAAAGATGTTTTTTGTATTTATTTTATTTATTTAATATAAAGAAATGCACTAAAACTATTATATATATTATTATTTACAGTCTTGTCTAGTTATTTACTACAAGACGTAATCACCACTTACACTCTGGATGTTACTTTTAGGATAACAGTGTACATTTGTGTACATTTATATGTGCATTTATTTATAGTACTATGAATATGTATTCTATAGTGTATATACTGATTACATTTATAGTAGTTACTCAAAGTTCTAACAGTTACTGAATAATTTATAGTAGTTACAGGATCTAACAGTAGGTAACAGTACAATAATAACTGAATAATGCAAAGTAGGAAGCAAATAATTACTATTTACATAATAACATAGTAGTTGCTCAATATTATAACATTTAAACTAGACAAAACGTAGTCACTGAATTATATTTCTTTTAATATGTTTAACAAACAAAACTCATTACAATCATTATTTATATATCCAAGTTTGTTTAGCATTTATTTATTTATTTTGTTTAGTTTCTAACTTGACTTTGAGTATTACATATTTCATAACAATCCTAGACATTTATTCCACATGGTGGTTTTTAAAAATTATAATTACATTTAGTTTATTACTTTAATTTTAATTTTAATGTTGATATAAAATGGAATATATTTAAATATTTAAATATTAACACTTACATTTAGATAAAACAAATGTAAAAAAAAATTACACTAGAAATTAATTTGAATGTTAATTTCAATCATATATACATTAAGTATGATATTAGAAAGTTGAATTTTTAAAATGACTTGTATCATGTTTTTTATTTTATTATAACTGTATTATGAGTATTAATCTTATTATAAAAAATGTAATGAATAATTAATAGTCATATAATATAGATGTATATAGAATTTTGCTGGTGAATACTGCAAAGACATACTGCTTCACGTGTGTGTGTGTGTGTGTGTGTGTGTGTGTTTAGGTGGCTATAAAGTGCCTAAAGGCACTAACGTCATCATAATGCCGTATGCCATGCACCGCGACCCCCGCTACTTCCCAGACCCCGAGGAGTTTCGCCCTGAGCGCTTCCTGCCTGAGAACAGTGTGGGCAGACACCCCTACTGCTACATCCCCTTCTCTGCTGGACTGCGCAACTGCATCGGTCAGACATGAACACACGCAGTCGTCCACTTACCCCAGATGTATCTGATCATGCCTGGTGACTCTTGGTCTCGTAGAGCCACTGCTGTCAAACACCCTCTTTCATTTCTCCTGTCGTTTCATCCACATGTGTTCAGGTCAGCGATTCGCTGTGATGGAGGAGAAGGTGATCCTGGCCTCCGTCCTGCGCTACTTTAATGTGGAGGCATGCCAGAGGAGAGAGGAGCTGATGCCTGTGGGAGAGCTGGTCCTCAGACCCGAGCAGGGCATCTGGATCACTCTACAGAGGAGAAAGCGCTAACATGCTAACACACACACACACACACAGCAGCGTTAACTAGGGCTCAGGAGAACGTACACCAAACATCTACTGTCCACTTATTGTCCATTAAACAATGGAGGAGGGGGGACATCTTTGTCTTATCAAACTTTGTGTTGTGATCCTTTTGTGTTTATGTTGAAGAGCTAGCTCTAAATAATGTTAGCAGAGCTAGCTAGCTTCTGAGCAGTGTCCACAGCAGTAGCCTACTTCAGACCGCCTTTACTTCCAATATGATAAGACCACAAACCATGGGTGTGGCCAAAAAATGGGTGTGGCCAAATAGGCTGAATGGACATTGAAGAGGCCACACTGATTGGGTAGATTAGATTAGCCTGTAGTAGCCATACTGAAGCCTAGTCCTGGACTACTCCGAGAGCAGAAGGTTAGGCGTGGACTAGGCTTAATCCTGATCTAGAACCTTTACAAGGTCCTCTATGGTCAGGTGAAAACACCCCATGCTGATCTGGTGGGGCTGATGGTCAAGCTGGTCATACTGGTTGACTAGTTAGGTAAAGTTAGTCAGGTTGACCAGTACGATCAAGCTTCCATAGGTTCCACTAGGGTATCATATTGAGGTGTGATGATTCATAGAAAGACCCAAAAGAACGTGGAACCCTGGGAACCCTGGGAAAGATCTGTGGGAACAGAGAATTTTTCATACAGACCACTCAAGGGAGTATGCACTGTATGGACAAAAGTATTGGGACGCCTGCTCATTCATTGTATCTTCTGAAATCAAGGGTTTTCTACGATGGAACCTAGAACCCTCGTGGTGCTCACATGGGTGGAAAAGGCCCCATCATTACAGCCCACCCTAATCTCACATGGGTCCTATCCATAGAGAACCCATCCTGGTGGGCATCCACATGGATGTGTTGGTGGAACCCACATGGGCAGGTTATCACGTGCAGAACCAACTTTCTCAGCAGATCAAATCCGGATTGAGCCGGTCGGATTAGACATGATAGTTTGCCGTGTGTCACCGAAGTGGAGAGACTGTCTCGTCGTTCCCAGAAAGTGGAGGTGGTCCATCTCCCGCCACCCACCCCCCCCCCCCCCCCCTTCGTGCTTAATGACGAGACATGTGGCGGCACGTGGAGGCTATTTCTGGAGCCAACGTGACACAGCAAACCAAGTCCACTTTTAATGACTTTCTCTTCACTTCAGGCATCTGTTCTCTTCCTCCTCCTCCTCCTCCTCCCTCTCTCTCCCTCCGTCACTGTCTCTGCCTGACTCTCGCTCTCTCACCAGAATCGCTCACTTGCGCCGTCCACCCCTCATTCTTCCTCTTCTCTAATGACCGTGTCCTCGCTTCAGACCCTACTCTTCCCCCGTCTCTGCTCTTTCCCTATTCTGTCCTCCACTTCCTTCTTTTCTTCACATGTCCCACTTTTTATGTCTCAGGCTAGCATTGTTAGCATTGTCCCTTTTTTTTTTACATGCAAAAAGTGATGAGGGGACGGAGTGCGGCCAGTTGTGCTCTCTCCGACTCCGGCTGCTGATGGCAAAGCGGCACGGCTCGGGATTCATACTATAGAGGCAGTGCATTAGGCCGCTGAGCATTCTTAGCATTGTCCCAGGTTAGCATTGTTAGCGATACCAGTTGATAACAATGGATTACGCGGTATTTCGCGCATCCAGACTGCTGCTGCTGCTACTGTTGCTGTACGGTGGGCGGCCATCTTGGATTTTAAGCACTGGGTTGGTGAGGCTTTACGACTTTCCGAGTAGGAAATCCCACTTGTGAAGGATTTCCAGTGGGATTTTCTTATGTGAAGCTCAAAAAATCCAGCATCCCAGTTCAAATGAGACGTAGCATTAGCTCCAGCGTAAAACTAAAGGAGCTCGGCTGGTTGACCACGTTTGAGGAAATGGGGAAACCTGGGATTTTGGGCTAGTTTCTCGCTTTAAGCTGTAGAGATCAAAGCCATGCCGCCTCAACCCAAACCCCTCAACCCCCACTAGGGGCCACTGTTAATTAGAACCTCTCCTCCTGCGCCCTCCCCCTGATCTTCTTTGACCGAGGCTCTGGATCCGCCACCGTTACCAATTACGGCTGACAAATTGGTAGCCACGAGGAAAGCAAGACCACCCATCTGGTTCTCCAGAGTGAGAACACATAGGCTCCATCAGGGTTGTACACTGCAGATTAGTGTGGCCTGTAACCACGGGACCCAATTCAGAAGCCCAACTGGGTCCCAGTTACAACACATGCACAAAAACCCACCGAGCCCACCTTCCACCCATGAGCTTCCCTGGGAGCGTTGACTGGGCAATCTGGGGGACCCACAATGACCAGAGAACCAGAGAACACAGCTCAACTCAATGCTGGGGGGGCTTTATACCCCTCTAGCCCACACCAGAGAGACCTATTCTATTGGCAGGACCTCTGTGTTTGTGTGCATTTGCACATCTGTGTCAGCAACGGGTGACCTGAATAAGGCGTTCATTAGAAAGGGTGTCCACAAACATTTGACCGTGCTTGCTAATGCTAATGAGGTGCTCTGGGAGGGAGCTGGGAGGGAGTCCGACAGGGTGCAGTGAGCGCTTCCGGCCACAGGAGGGCATCGGCGAGCCTCACTGGTGCCACTTCGTTCATAAGCAGTTGGGAACTTCCTCAATGAAACGCCTGGAAGTATGAATGCCAGGCCAACCCGCTACGGTCAGCACACTTACTACGGCCAGTTGTGTAGTGACCGGGAGAGGGTCTTTTTGTTGCAAATTGGCCATAACATTAGAACCACCTGCCTAATCTCGAGTAGGCCCTCCTTGCGCCGCCAAAACATTCCACAAGACCACAAGGTATCTGACATTAGCAGCCGATGGGTGGAGCACAAGGGTTCTAGGTGGGCTCGTGGGTTCTAGGTGGGCTCTGAGTGGGTTTGGCTACACAAACAGGCCCCTACCTCTGTAATCAGCAGGCCGGCCAATGCGGCTACCATAGACCGTAGACAAAGCACACTAGTAAAGATATGCACAGTCTGGACAAAAGTATTGGGACGCTTGCCCCATTCATTGTTTTTTCTGAAATGAAGGGTATTAAAACAGTTCATCTCTGCTGTCCAGGGAAGAAGTTAGGCTAGCTAATAGATTTTGGAGCAGAACATTGCTGCGAGGATTTGATTGCATTCACCGACAAGAGCGAGCGTTAGTTAGCATGGGCAGGATGTTGGTTGATGATGATCACTGCCACCGCCCCACCTTATCATCATCATCCCCAACTCCTCAAACACAGCTCCACAGCTTAATGCTGGGGAGGGGCGTGTACCCCTCTATCCCACGCCTGGCCTGGCATTAGGCTCGGTCAGCAGGGTCAGCAGTGGGTGCAACTTAGCAAAGTAGCTGAATGCTACTGCATTAAAAAAA
>NC_132901.1:2696848-2724348 GCF_030463535.1 Salminus brasiliensis
TGGTTGATGTAGATGCAGATACATGTAGGCTAGTTGTGAGGTGGGCGGGGCCTCTTGTCTTGGGTTCACCGGTTCTCCTTCCTTGGAGCTCATCTTAACAGTCCAATTTACGTGAGGAAGGCCTTTTCCCAACTCCTTAGACAAGTGGTCCACGTTGTTTGACCCGGGACAAACGCGAGGGCTAGCGAGAGCGCGAGTGCTAACAGCAGGCTAAGTGCTCGCGTGGCTCATTTGTTGGCGAACACAGTCAAGTGGAGCAAACCGGTTCACATCGGTTCACTTGATCGGAGCGTTGACCGTGCTTCGGTGTCGCCGGGCTTCCTGATTAAACAACAACGAGGGAAATGACTGAAGTGAAAAGGCATGGCCGTGCTAATTAGCGCGCTAAGGTATTAGCAATTAAAAGTTTGGAGGAGCTTCGCCTTCGGGGAGAGCGTCTGTTTTGAAGAGAGGGAGGTTATGAGGACTGCTGCAGCACACACAGTCGTTTAATTAGAGACGATAACAAGAGACAATGGGGAACAAACAGTAAACAAGTAAACAAGGAGTAAACAAGCGCATATTCATGAATTATTGAGTAGGGAGCTCGGAACAACGAGGCCGTGCTGTGCCTGAGAGCGCCTACAGCCATCGAGGCCTGGACTCCACAGGTGCCCTGTGGTATCTGGACAGCTTCGTTAGCGTTAGCAGCAGTGGGGGCGGGGCCTCTTGGGTGCCCATTCATGTCACCGGGCAGTGGTTCTAATGTTATGGCGCTCTCTTTCTCAGAGTTGGCAAACCGACCGAGGCTTAGTTTCAGCCCGACTGCCCAAACATCCACGACCACACACACACACACACACACACACACACACACACACACACACACATAATTACTTCCTGCCATAATCTGATCCCTTGCATCTCCTCCTTCTGTGTGAACATCTTTATCAACCCACACACACACACACACACACACACACACACACATACACACACAAATTACAGCCTTATCATTCCCTAAACACAGCTATTACTGCCAAACCCCATTACACTGTCCATAACACTTTTACCGCCCACACACACACACACACACACACACACACACATGCGTATATACATTGTTGTAACATTATCATCTACTAATGAAAACTGCTTTTATGGACAAACCCAATTACAGCGTCATTTACACTTCTAACACACACACACACACACACACACATGCTTTACATACCATACTGCCTATATGATAAGGACACACACACACATGCACATATACACAGTCCCAATTCACGTCCATCCATCCGTCCGTCTTCTTATCTGCTTTACAGTGGCAGGCAGGAATACACCAGTAAATAAACAGTAAACAATAAACAATAAACAGACACATAAACACCAACCAGGTCACCAGAGACCCAACCTACCGATCAATACTGATCCCCGTCAGCCAATCAGTTTCTCTCGGCTGGCTCAGGTCCACTGTGAATCCGGTTCTCCTCCTTACTCCTGAACATCAAACTGCACAACGGCATCAAATAAATATCCAGAATAAATGTATAAATTTATAATATAAAATTATGATACAAAATGATAAAAAAGACAATGTATTTTGAATAAATATATAATTATATATAATCTATTATATATGATTATAAATATTTATAACGTTAATATTTAGAATTAATGGATGAAAATATTATTCAGAATAATATCCAATTATGATACAGAATAATGTTAAAACAAACCTGAATGAATTTATTACAAAAATATCACCCAGAATAAATTTATATAATGAATATCCAGAGTGTATTTCTAATCCAATTAATGAATTTATTAAAAAAATAATATTTAGAATTAATTTATGGAATTATTACATAAAATAATATTTAATTATGATCCAAAATGATGTAAAAAATATCCAGAATGCATTTCTTAGACAAAAATCACCCAGAATGATTTTTTATATTTAATATCCAGAATGTATTTCTAATAAAGTTGATATAATGAATTTATAAAATAAATATTTCAAATTAATTCATACAATTATTATTCAGAATAATGTAAAAAAAATCCAAATTGGATTTCTTAGTAATAATATCACCAATAATATCAAATTTATATAATAAGTATCCAGAATGTATTTCTAATAAAACTGTGATCCGAGAACATATATATATATATAAATATGTAATACATTTCTAAAACACTTATCATCTAGAATTGATGTTACAAATGATAGCGAATGAATGAATAATAATAGCATTAATAATCAGTAATAATAATTTGTAAAATTAGCATCTAGAGTGAATTTAAGTTCATAAATCGGAAACATTTTAAATGAAAAAAGTGTTAGCATGTGTTTACAACTGTGTGTGTTTGTGTGTGTGTGTGTGTGTGTGTGTGTGAGAGAGAGAGTGTGTGTGAGTGTGTGTGTGTGTGAGTGTGTGTGTGAGTGTGTGTGTGTGTGTGTTTGCTAATGGAACAGCTAGTCTGATTTGAATAAACACACACAGCTGTTATTACCATCCAACACAGAGAGAGAGACCAAAATCGACTAAGGGTCAGGGTTACTATGGAAACATAAAAATTGAGGGCATGCAGGATTTTTTTTCACACACACACACACACACACACACACACACACACACACACACACACACAAAGGGCCATCCCAGCTCTGGCTTGAAACGCCAAGAAATGCTTCACCTTGTATCTCCTGACCTATCAT
This sequence comes from Salminus brasiliensis, assembly GCF_030463535.1. NCBI lineage: Eukaryota > Metazoa > Chordata > Actinopteri > Characiformes > Bryconidae > Salminus > Salminus brasiliensis. The sequence continues at coordinate 2,699,556 of NC_132901.1, forward strand.
TCAAATACACACACTTTCAAAAGACCATTAAAGGGCAACTCCACCAATGTTTCAAAGTTGCGGCAGAACACCTTCATTCAGATGTGAACGGTCAGTCGGGGAGGGGTTTTGGTGGGTTTTGGTGGGTTTTAGTGGGTTTTGGTGGAAAGCGCTCCGTACAAGAGAAACCTACCCAGTCAGAACTGGTCATAGTGCTGGTGAATGGAACCAGACATCCGAACCTCCAAAAGCTCCCTCACAGGGAGTTGTGAGACCGGATGGTTGGGCACACGCTGCCTGATGCCTGAGGAAATATGATTTATTATATAATTAATAATAAAATCTGTTTAAGGTGGAGGGATACTTGATTCTTGGGTGGTACGAGACAAAGTAGTTCCGAAGAAAACTCCTAAATCACTGGGTCTTTTCTCCGGGTTTGCTTGTCCTGATGAAGGCCGCCGCTCTTTCCCTTCAGTCTTCCGAACCTCTACAGATGAGTCCTCTTTTCTGAGGCTGTTCATCCATGGCCTGTTGTTTTAGTGCCTTGGTTTTGATGCCCACTCTGATCGATGAGCCTTCTCTCCATTTTAATACGCTCGCAACTTTCTCCGCCAACAACGTCAGGAAACTTTAGATTGCCTCCAAACGGCTAATTGTGTGTTTCGGAAGACGTCAGGGTGATTCTGTCTACCGGATGAACTCCTCCGCTCCGATGCCTTATTCCTCCTCCCGTTATGTCCCTGAATATAATAAGGGAGGCTTTGACTGAGCTATCAATCACACCTCGCTCCCATTAATAGCAGTAAGGCATTCATCAAGCTCGAGAAGAGTGTGTAGATGGCCCAAATGAAGTTACTGTGTTCAGTGTTTTGCTTGGAATAGAGCCGTGATTGAAATATGGGACTATAATCAAGGCTGTTCCGCCACGACACCAGAATACCTGCAGGATAAACGTGCAGGAAGAGCTTCGGCAGAAAACAACGACAACAAAAACTTAAGTAGGGATAAGATAGAACCAGCAACCTTTAATGATAAAACACTTCTTCAAGATCAAACCCAACAACCTTTCAAGATAAAACACTCCTTCATGATCAAAACTAACAACCTTTCAAGATAAAACACTCCTTCATGATCAAAACTAACAACCTTTCAAGATAAAACACTCCTTCATGATCAAAACTAACAACCTTTAAAGACAAAACTAATTCTTTCAAGATCAAAACCAACACCCTTTTATGATAAAACACTCTTTCAAGATCAAAATCAACAACCTTTCAAGATAAAACACTCCTTCATGATCAAAACTAACAACCTTGCAAGATAAAACACTCCTTCATGATCAAAACTAACAACCTTTAAAGACAGAACTAATTCTTTCAAGATCAAAATCAACAACCTTTCAAGATAAAACACTCTTTCAAGATCAAAACCAACAAACTTTCAAGATAAAACACTCTTTCAAGATCAAAACTAACAATGTTTCACGATAAAACACTCCTTTGAGGTCAAAACCAACAACCTTTCAAGATAAAACAAACTCATTCATGGTAAAACAAACTACCTTTCAAGATAAAACAAACTTTTTAAAGATTAAACACTCTTGCTCTTTCAAGACAAAACCAACAAACTTTCAAGATAAAACACCATTTCAAGATCAAACAAATTCTCTTTCTAGATAAAACACTTATTCAAGTTAAAACAAACTCTTTCAGGATAAAACCAACAACCTTTGAAGATAAAACATTCTTTCAAGTTAAGGCAAAACAAACACTTGGATAGATACAACAACCTTTTAAGATAAAACCCTCTTTCAAGACCAGAACCAACAACTTTTAAAGATCTTTTTTCTAGATAAAAACTTATTTAAGTTAAAACACACTCTTTCAAGATGAAACACTTGGAGTTGGGGATAATGAGGTGGGATTGTGATCTTCCGAAAGCAATCAAATCCTCACACCTATATAGTGTGAGTCCTTATACCTTATACCTATATACTTCTGTAGTTCAACGAAATTCCTCTCTTTGATGTCCCATCAGAAAGCCAGGGTCAGCCATGCTGAGGAGCCCCTGGAGCAGAGTGGGTTAAGGGCCTTGCTCATGAACCCAACAGTGGCAGCTCAGCAGACAAGGGCTTCGAACCCACAACCATGTGATCAATAACCCAGTGTTCCCACCACAGAGTCTTTACTGTCCCCAAGTGCGAGTCACGGCTGGACTGTCGTAACTTTGTCCTGCGCTGTCCACTGGCGTGATCACACCGTTTTATCGCTTCCAGACTCCCCGTCTTTTCTTCGGAGAGTTGAGCACTTTACTCAGCGCTGATTGCTATGCAAACCGAGTCAGATAGGCTGACCGCTCTTCCGATTATCGTCCGCTTCGCTACTCCAAGCCACCTTGAAAATGAAGTAGATTGATGGCGTTTTCTGCTTTTGGCTCCAGGCTTCATAACACCGGCTCCCCATCTCCCGAGTTAATCTGCCGGCCCTGCACACCGACAGTGGAAAGTATTAAAGTATTTCCCCCAGCCACGCCGTAATCGTCTGGAGATGATGAAGTAGATTATTGGCTCAGATCCTGGAACGCACTGACCTGGTCTCACCATGACTTCAGACCTCGCTCGCTGAGCGAAGCTCCTATTGGGCCTAGAGCTGCCGTGAGGCCACCCAACAGCAGGCGCCTTCTACAGCAGATCCACTTAACCTCCAAACTGCCATTGGGCTAGGTGGCGCCTGTCAAATTAACCAAATTAACCAAGTTGAATACCATCGTGGTACCCGGTTCCAATGGTACCTGTCAATGGGTTGGGATCTATGTATTAGGCAGCAAGCGAATAGTCAGTTCCAAGAACTGTGATGTTCTAGACGATGTTCTGTTCAAGATCAAAACCACCAAACTTTAAAGATAAAACACTCTTTCAAGATCAAAACTAACAACCTTTCAAGATAAAACACTCTTTCAAGATCAAAACCAACAACCTTTCAAGATAAAACACTCTTTCAAGATCAAAACTAACAACCTTTAAAGATAAAACACTCTTTCAAGATCAAAACCAACAACCTTTAAAGACAAAAAAACTCTTTCAAGATCAAAACCACCAAACTTTAAAGATAAAACACTCTTTCAAGATCAAAACTAACAACCTTTCAAGATAAAACACTCTTTCAAGATCAAAACCAACAACCTTTCAAGATAAAACACTCTTTCAAGATCAAAACTAACAACCTTTCAAGATAAAACAAACTCTTTCAAGATCAAAACAAAAAACCTTTCAAGATAAAACAAACTCTTTCAAGATCAAAACCAAAAACCTTTCAAGATAAAACACTCTTTCAAGATCAAAACTAACAACCTTTCACAACAAAACACTCTTTCAAGATCGAAACCAACAACCTTTAAAGACAAAACAAACTCTTTCAAGATTAAAACCAACAACCTTTCAAGACAAAACAAACTCTTTCAAGATCAAAACCAACAAGCTTTCAAGATCAAAACCTACTCTTTCAAGATCAAAACCAACAACCTTTAATACAAAACAAACTCTTTCAAGATCAAAACCAACAACCTTTAAAGACAAAACAAACTCTTTTAAGATCAAAACTAACAACCTTTTACAATAAAACACTCTTTCAAGATCAAAACCAACAACCTTTAAAGACAAAACAAACTCTTTCAAGATTAAAACCAACAACCTTTAAAGATAAAACACTCTTTCAATATCAAAACTAACAACCTTTCAAGATCAAAACCAACAACCTTTCAAGATAAAACACTCTTTCAAGATAAAAACCAACAACCTTTAAAGACAAAACAAACTCTTTCAAGATCAAAACCAACAGCCTTTAAAGACAAAACAAACTCTTTCAAGATTAAAACCAACAGCCTTTAAAGACAAAACAAACTCTTTTAAGATCAAAACTAACAACCTTTCACGATAAAACACTCTTTCAAGATCAAAACCAACAACCTTTAAAGACAAAACAAACTCTTTCAAGATCAAAACCAACAACCTTTAAAGACAAAACAAACTCTTTCAAGATCAAAACCAACAACCTTTCAAGATAAAACACTCTTTCAAGATCAAAACCAACAACCTTTCAAGATAAAACACTCTTTCAAGATCAAAACCAACAACCTTTCAAGATAAAACAAACTTTTACTGGACGATGTTCTGGTGTTGGTCAGTGCCTACCACGAGTGAACCAACGACAGACAAGGTCATGGAGGTCCCGCCAACCTCACAACGTACAGGACGTACAGGATCTGCAGCTGACGTTTGTCTTCGTGCCACAGGAGACCCTCAGACGTCTTGTCGAGTCCATGGCACGGCAGAGGCCTACTCAATAGTAAGCCTGTACGGTAAATGGACGAAAGTATTGGGACACCTGCTCGTTCATTGCTTCTTCTGAAATAAGGGGGTTAAAAAGAGTTGATGCTTCTTTTGTTGGAGGTAGGAAGTTAGGCTTTCTACTAGATTTTGGAGGAGCATTGCTGTGAAGATTTGATTGCACATGTTCTACAAGCACTCTAAATATGTAAATATGATGCTACCGCAGACCCAGAAAGTAGGTTCCTTACAGACGACCCATGATACCCATGATTCCTGACGCTTGGAACAAAGTCCTGACTGAAACGGATCTGTGCCTTTTCAGCTCTGATGGCTTCAAACACTCCTTGGAAGGAATCTCTTGAGAGAGAACCCACTGGGTATGGGTTTGTTCTCTGCACTTGTCGTAGCAGGGAGTTTTCTGACAAGTGAAGAAGTGAGGCATCACGTCAGAAGGTTTAGCAAACCCCAGCTTCTCCTCATTTACTCATCCAGTGTTCTCCTCCTTTCTCCTCATTTACTCATCCACTGTTCTCCTCAATTCTCCTCATTTACTCATCCAGTGTTCTCCTCAATTCTCCTCATTTACTCATCCACTGTTCTCCTCAATTCTCCTCATTTTCTCATCCACTGTTCTCCTTAGTTCTCCTTCTTTCTCATCCACTGTTCTCCTCAATTCTCCTCATTTTCTCATCCACTGTTCTCCTTAGTTCTCCTTCTTTCTCATCCACTGTTCTCCTCAATTCTCCTCATTTACTCATCCACTGTTCTCCTTAGTTCTCCTTCTTTCTCATCCACTGTTCCCCTCCTTTCTCCTCATTTTCTCATCCACTGTTCTCCTCCTTTCTCCTCATTTTCTCATCCACTGTTCTCCTTCTTTTCCTCATTTTCTCATCCACTGTTCTCCTCCTTTCTCCTTCTTTCTCATCTGTTCTCCTTCTTTCTCCTCATTGTCTTATCCACTGCTCTTCTTTCTCCTTATTTTCTCATCCACTGTTCTCCTCATTTCTCCTCATTTTCTCATTTACTGTTCTCCTGCTTTCTCCTTATTTTCTCAACCACTGTTCTCCTTCTTTCTCCTCATTTCTCCTCATTTTCTTATTTACCATTCTCCTGCTTTCTCCTCATTTTCTCATCCACTGTTCTCCTTCTTTCACCTCCTTTTGTCTTCCACTGTTCTCCTAAATTCTTCTTCTTTCTCATCCACTGTTCTCCTCCTTTCTCCTCATTTTCTCATCCACTGTTCTCCTTCTTTCTCCTCCTTTTGTCTTCCACTGTTCTCCTAAATTCTTCTTCTTTCTCATCCACTGTTCTCCTCCTTTCTCCTCATTTTCTCATCCACTGATATCCTTCTTTCTCATCTGTTCTCCTCAAGTCTCCTTCTTTCTCATCCACTGTTCTCCTCAAGTCTCCTTCTTTCTCATTCATTGTTCTCCTCAAGTCTCCTTCTTTCTCCTTTTTTCTCATTTTCTTACCACTCTTCTCCTTCTCTCTCCTCATTTTCTTACCACTCTTCTCCTTCTTTCTCCTCATTTTCTCATCCACCCGTCTTTTCATTTTCTCATCCACTCTTCTCCTTCTTTCTCCTTCTCATATGTTCTCCTTCTTTCTCCTCATTTTCTCATCCACTGTTTACCTCCTTTCATCTCTTTTCTCCTTTTCTCATCCTCCTTCTCCTTCTTTCTCCTCTTTAGTCATCTACTCCTCTCCTTCTCCTTTTTTCTCACCCCTCTTCTCCTGCATTCCTTTTGTCCTCCTTCCTCGCCTATTCTCCTCCTTTCTCCTCCACTCTTCTCCTTTTGTGCTCGACGCTTTTCTAATCGGCCCTGCGCTCTATTCTACGCTCCTCACTTTTCTCCAGCGCAGGTCAGGTTGGGGTTTAGTCCTTTGTGTTTCCGCTTGTTTACTGTTTGTTTACTGTTTGTTAGAAATAGTAAACAGCTCTGAGATGATGACTGGTAGTAAGACCTACTGGATGAGATTTTACTCTTAATGTTTTCCAGCTACAGGAGCGGCGTCGTGAGGGAATACACTCTGTTCCCAGATAAACACACACACACACACACAAACACACACACACACACAAACACAGAGGAATTAGGGTGTGAGGGCGGGGAATGAAGATAAACGTATGCGAGTAGGTCAGGTGTTGTCGCAGGTGTTGACAGCGGAAAAGTGTGTGTGTGTGTGTGTGTGTGTGTAGACAGTCAAGCATTCTAGCCCCCATATGGAACTCCCATGCACTACATGTCCACATATTTATGGACACCCATTCTAATGAATACATTCACAGCTTGTCTAGGCCCTGTAGAGACATACTGCCAATAGAATAGGACTCCCTGGGGCAGATAATTAGTACCATGCTGCCTAATGCCAGGCCAGGCGTGAGCTAGAGGGGTATGAAGCCCCCCAGCATTGAGGAGCTGTGGAGCAGTGGAGGAACTGTGTTCTCTGGAATGATGGATGGTGGAGCTCCATCCAGTACTTTTGGGATGAGTTAAGTTGGGGAGTTGTAGATGATGAGGTGGGGTGGTGATCATCGTCCAACATCCAGGACCTCACTAACTAATTAACGCACTTGTCGCTGAATGCAATCAAATTCTCATGACAATATTCCTCCAAAATGTAGTAGAAAGCCTTCCTCTCTGGACTGTGGAGACAGTTACTCCAACAAAAGCAGAACCAACTCTTTTTAACACCCTTGATTTAAGACGAACGAGCTGGTGTCCAAATACTTTTGTCAATTTAGTGTATGTCCTAAACGATTGGGTATTTAATTCGGAAATATCTGAATATATGCAAATACTGTGGAAAATTGTAAACACTGCATTGACATAAGTATTCAGACGCTTTGCTCAGTACTTACTTTAAGCAGGACAGCTAACCTGGACTGCAAGGGGTGCATTCACACACACACACACACACACAGCTTATTAAGAGTCCGTGGTTCAGTGAGGCCAATAACTGAGGGCCAAATCGTGTGTGTGTGTGTGTGTGTGTGTGTGTGTCAGATTCAGTCTGACCACGAACTTGTCGACCCCGTAGAACAGGAGCTCATCTATAGTGGCATTTTAGCATTCCGCAGGCGACCAATCAGGAACTTCTTTCTTCTGAAAAGTCACAGCCCCTGTGCTGTCAATCACCCGCGGCTCCAGGGGCAACCGGGCGAACCTTTATTAACAACCTGATTAATTATAGATGTGTAGGCTAATTATGACAGCCACATCGGTGATGGGGAAGTGGGGGCTGGGGTGGTTAATACATATGCTCTTACACACACGTGTGCACACACACACACACACACACACACATGCATATACACACTCCTCTTAATGAGAACATTTCCATGTTTCTGTGCCAGGGGATCTAAAGGCCCCTCCCAGTTGGCCCACAGCACTGCAGAGTGCAGTGCATTAGTATGGTCAGTAATGTGTATGTGTGTGTGTGTGTGGATTCACCGAAGCCCCCTTGCAAACCTATGCCAGGATTCTGCATCTGACCCATCAAGGCATGGACTTCACAACACCTCGGAAGGTGTCCTGTGGTACCTGGACACCTGTACGTTGTGGGGCGGGGCCTCCAGGAGCATCAGTGAGCCTTGGGCACTCACTGATTGGTAGGTACTGACCCCTGCATACCGGGAATCGGGAACACATCACTGGCCTGGCAGTGGTTTTAATGTTATGGCTGAGACAGCCCCAGGTCAGCTCTGTTGGGTGAGCTATCCTACTCTGGTTGTCCGGTCGAACCGGCCGTCATGACCTGGGCAGTGACATCATTGGGAGCAGCATATGTGCAGATGTGACATCATGTTTACATAGCTGGCCGTCCTCCAAGGGAAAGTAAGAACTGATGCATAACATGAGGTCATTTATATATGGAGCAGATAAACCAGATGAACCCATTGGCACCGTGCCTAAAGCCAGGCCAGGCGTGGGCTAGAGGGGTATAAAGCCCCCCAGCGTTGGGCTTGGAACTAGGGTAACCTTGTTCTCTGGAATGATGGATGGTGCTCCATCCCGTACTTTTGGAATGAGCTGAGGAGGGTGGTGATGATCAACGCAATCAAATCCTCACAGCAATGCTCTGCTCCAAAATCTAGTAGAAAGCCTCCTTCCCTGGACAGTAGAGACGGCCACTCAGACAAAAGCAGGATCAGCTCTTTTTAATGCCATTAATTTAAGAGGAAACAGGTGTCCCAATACTTTTGTCAATCTAGTTTACTAAAAACGGCTAAAAATTAGAATCAGCTGCAGATGACTAGAACATTGTTAGAGAGAACCTGGGAGGCAGGGGCAAGTTACTGATATGGCTAACAATGCTATTCTGGGAAAATGCTAACCATGCTAGCCTGGGACGCTGCTAACCATGCTAACCTGGGACAAATGGGACAGAATTTGGTTAGATTCACCATAAAACACCAGTAAAGTGTGGCCCAACCAGCTGTAGTAAACTCAGACGTCATTAGCTAACTGATTTTAGCTAATTATCCGACTTCCGACTTCCATACCAAACGAAACACAGCATTACATCTACAACCTTCAAACGTCCAGATGTTTAAATATGCTCAAAAAGATGAAGGCCTTCATGGGACATCCTCATTTTTTGGAACCTCGGGACATGCTCATGCTGTAGCCCAGCTGTTTAACTACGCTTAACTAGTTGTATTGAAAATGGCTAGCATGAAGCGTGAACACACACAGGGCACCCCCACTACGGTGGGCCATGATTTAGGGTCCAAGATTAAAGCCCAAAACAGCTCATCCAACCGAGCAGGACCTCCGGCAAAGATTTGATGCTCAATATTGATTGGCTTTCCAAAAGATCCAAGGGACGGTTACCTACCCCCAGTGAACACCTTTGATTCATTTTTAATAAGCAGACCTCTGGCTCTGCAGGGGTGTGTGTGGGGGGGGGGGGGGGGGGGGGGTGAACTTCGGTGATGCCTCCAGCGCTAATGCTGCACTTTGCCTGCCTTCCCAGCTAGCAGGTCCATGTGATGTGAGGCCTGTGGGAGAAACTCAAATGAGAACCAGCAAGTTTTGGCCCACCAGGGTCAGTGATCGGACCAGGAAGGGGATTAGCATGGGCCCCAACTGGGTTGTACACTGCATTTGAAGTCTAGGTAGGACCCATGTGAGTTTAAGGTAGGCATGTCCACTGGGAACCCTTCTGGTTTTGAATTGGAACTGGATAAGGATACGGCATATATATGCCTGGCATTAGGCAGCATGTTGCCAATAGGTTCAATGACTTTATCTGCTCCAGATAGTCCTATTCTATTGGCAGTACTTCTCTACAAATACTAAACAAGCTGACAAGCCTTAGAAGGGACTTTGGTAAGATGGGTTCCATCAGTTTGAATTCTAGTGGAACACTGTTGTTCTATAGGGTGGAAAAGGTCTGGTCGAGTGATTTCCGGCCTTGGAACCGGGATCTGCTCCAAAAGAGGACACCAGTAAAGAATCCCTCCACAGGACGGAGGAGGTGGCAATACTGTCAGTTTACAGCTTGTGAGACTTTTGCACAAATAAAAGAAGTGATCTAGGTCCCTTTGGAACCACTGTGTTCTCTACAATGCTCTGAAAAGTGTGGCGCATTTTGTGGGACTTGGGCCCATTTCGGAAGACTTAGTCGACACTCCAGGGAGTTAGTCTGGCTCTCTGTTGTCTTCTGCTGTTCGTCTCTCCTGTCTCCCACCTCACATCCAAACACCCCCTCGGGGTGATAGGGGGAGGTTGCTGAGGAGTCAGGTGTCGAGTTCCTAGTGAGATCGTGTTGTTTCAAGCCTGGGGTGGATCTAATGGAGCCTCCCACCGAGCTTGAGTGAACGAAAGCGCTTAACAAATTACAGCCGAATGAAAAGGGCCTCGGAATTGCCGTGGCAGACTCCCGCTGAGAGAATAAGCTCAGTGTGTAGAAGCGAGCGTGGAGCGGAACAGCTCGGTGGAGTTAAGAGTGGCGGAGGCTTCGAGTGAAGGTTATTAGATGCTATTAGATGATTTGTTGAACCCCCCTTTTTTCTGCACAAGAATCAAGGATTTGATTTGATTGCATTCCATGACCAGATTAGTCAGTGATAGTGAGGTCAGGATGTTGGATGATGATCACCATCCTACCTCATTATCCTCAACTCCTTCCAGGATTTCAGGTGGTTGCTGGGTTTGGGTAGGTTGGTAGGTGGTTGCTGTGGTACTCCAGGTAGATGATAGGGCTTTGGTAGATTGGTAGGTGGTTGCTGTGGTATTCCAGGTAGATGCTAGGGCTTTGGTAGATTGGTAGGTGGTTGCTGTGGTAATCCAGGTAGATGCTAGGGCTTTGGTAGATTGGTAGGTGGTTGCTGTGGTATTCCAGGTAAATGCTAAGGCTTTGGAATATTGATAGGTGGTTGCTGTGCTATTCCAGGTAGATGCTAGAGCTTTGGTAGATTGGTAGGGGGTTGCTATGGTATTCCAGGTAGATGCTAGGGCTTTGGTAGATTGGTAGGTGGTTGCTGTGGTAATCCAGGTAGATGCTAGGGCTTTGGTAGATTGGTAGGTGGCTGCTGTGGTATTCCAGGTAGATGCTAGGGCTTTGGTAGATTGGTAGGTGGCTGCTGTGGTATTCCAGGTAGATACTAGAGCTTTGGTAGGTTAGTAGATGGCTGCTGTGGTATTCCAGGTAGATACTAGAGCTTTGGTAGGTTAGTAGATGGCTGTTTTGCCCTTCACATTCCAGGTGATTACTAAGAAGGACCTTGCTGGGCAGTTGCTTGGTGGTTGCTTGCTTGACTCTAGGATACAGCTGGATGTTGCTATGGTATATAACATGGTTGCTATGCTGTTTTTTCGGTGGCTGCTGTGGAATTAGTCTCACTAATCTCAAAAAATTCTATAATACACTCCAATTCTGGAGATTCCTGCCCCACCAGCATTGCTTGCTACATTAGCACTGATGGTTCAGAGAGTCCAGCCCTGGACTAGAGTCATCAGTCCATCAGTCTGCAGCAGCGAGAAGAGTGTGTGTAAGGTAATTGCCTGGCCGGCAATGACTTTCGTCAGCAGGCCCTCCCTCTGGGCGTCTCAGGTTGCCAAACGTTTAGGATACGAACACTCGAGCTATTAAGGGACGCACAGACCATCGGATTCTGCCCCGTCCACTCCCAGAGAGAGGTGACTGACAGCAAGAGACACTGGCTTTGGCATGGACAAGCGCTTCGGAGGCCTGTGCTAAATGAGGTCACATTAGGGCTCCTCGGGTCGGTCTTCTGGGTTGACAGATGAGCTGAGAGGTGAGACGATTTAGCACCAGAGGACAGACAGCGAGCAGAAGAGGATTCGCAGGACGCAGGACGCAGACGTCAGACGTCTCTCCCGGAGGTAACGGACCATACGGAACAAATTCAGGCCTCTCGTAATCTAATCCTCGCTTCAACAGAACCCAGCAAACTTTACACACCGAGGTTCATCCTACTAATGAGAAACGTAAGAGGAATCGATGATGGTGGAGGGGGTGTCGAAGGCTGTGTCAGATTCTTTTTTTCTTATGAATGCTGAAAGCAGGGTCAATATCAGCGGAGGAAAGAAGGAGTACTGCAGTGGTCAGGGACTAACCTCCTGAATAACCATGACCCAAGAGGTCCTTCAAAAGTGTCCAACACTTTGGTTGAAGTCTACACACATATGCAGTTCATTACACAAGCATAAGCATTAAATAATAGATATATCTCCTATTTGGACAAAAGTATTGGGACACCTGCTCATCAATTTCTTCTGAAATCAAGGGTATTAAAAAGAGTTGATCTTTCTGTTAGTGAGGTCAGGATGTTGGATTTTGGTCATCACCCCCAACTCATCCCATCCAAAAGTACCGGATGGAGCACCATCCATTAACTCCACAGGTCAAATGCTGGGATTAGGCCGCATGGTGTCCATAGGTTCATCATGTTAGTCTGCTCCAGAGAATAGTCCTACGGGGGCTAGACAAGCAGTGTGAGCAGTCTGCCTCACCTTTAACTAGGCCTCCACCATTAAACTTCCATATTGAAGTTGGTCCTGAAATTGAAGGCCGGGTATCTTGAAAGCGCGCCTGCCTTTACGGGAGATAAGAGGACGGCGCGATTATCTCCGTTTCAGATTGTCTCTGGAAAACCTGACAAATCTTCTCCGGCTTTGTGTCTCGCGTCCCGGCATGCCAATAAATCTGACATTTACTCACGCGACCTTCACTCTTCCTTCTCGCCAACGTCACCCACCAAAAGGCGTCCGGGCTGACATTTACAGCGAAAACCAACCTAGCATGACGACGGTGTCGGTCGGAAGTGTGCCGCACGGCTGACCCGGAACGCCGTCACGTGTGTTTTGGGAGAAGCCTGGCAGATATGAAACCCTTTGAAATCCGTACACACACACACACTCTGAAATATACATGCATCGTAACTGGAGTGGGTCCATAGAAGCCCCTCAGTCCTGCTTGGAATTCTGAGGTTGGGCCTGATTTTGAAGTGGACTGCATGGCCGTTTAAGGAATGCCTGGTGGAAAACCGTTGGTAGATTGGTTCCATGTTGGTTCCCCTATTGCCATGAGTCAAAGAACCTTTTTTCAGTATGATATATAGGACCAGTGGTGAACCATGACCATTAGACCTAGGCCTTCAGACCAATAATGCTAATAATGTCTGCTAGCCTCTCTATGGGATTCTAGCAATAAGTTAGCACCAGGCTAATGACAATGCAGTTCATTGTTTCTGGCCATTTCAATGCTTGGTGAACAGATTCTTCACTATGGTGGAACACCTGTGCTAAATGGGTCTTTGTAGCATCAAGAAAAGTTCCACTCAAATAATCCTTTTTCAGTACTAAATAGAACCGATGGGGATCCACAACTGTTTCAGTGCAAACTGGTTTGTTTGATTTATGTTTCTAACTGAACCAGTTTGTTTTAGTTCTGTTTCAAAGTGAACAGATTTGCTTGAATTTTGTTTTAAAGTAAAAAGATTTGTTTGAATTCTGTTTCAAACTGAACCAGTTTACTTGAATTCTGTTTGAAACTGAACAGATTTGTTTAAATTCGGTTTGAAACTGAACCGGTTTGTTTTAGTTCTGTTTCAAACTGAACAGATTTGTTTAAATTCTGTTTCAAAGTAAAAAGATTAGCTTGAATTCTGTTCCAAACTGAACCGGTTTACTTGAATTCTGTTTCAAAGTAAAAAGATTTGCTTGAATTCTGTTTCAAACTGAACCGGTTTACTTGAATTCTGTTTCAAACTGAACCAGTTTGTTTGAATTCTGTTTCAAACTGAACCGGTTTGTTTGAATTCAAATTGAAAATGAACACTCTTGTTTTATTCTGTTTTAGGTTGAAAAAGTTCTTTTTTTTTTTTTAATTTTAGAAAATGTTTGAATTATTTTTAGAGTGAAATGTTTAGCTAACTTCTATAGCAGTTTCTATTTGGACTGATATTTTTATTCTGTTTGTAAGTGAACAGATTTGGTTTATTCTGTTCACGTCTGAATCCCTGACAAAAAGCTTGTCCTGATAAAAATGGTAAACTACAAAATGACAGTACATGCCGAGGGGTCTGTTGAGCTAAGACCTCTCAAGAACACTGCAGTCTATGCTGTCCTCGGTTGACTGGATATACTTAATGTGTACAGTGCAGAAGTCTCAGTGAAGTCCCAGTGAAGTCCCAGTGAAGTCCAGTGAAGTCTCAGTGAAGTCCAGTGAAGTCTCAGTGAAGTCCAGTGAAGTCTCAGTGAAGTCTCAGTGAAGTCTCAGTGAAGTCCCAGTGAAGTCTCAGTGAAGTCCAGTGAAGTCCAGTGAAGTCCCAGTGAAGTCTCAGTGAAGTCCAGTGAAGTCCAGTGAAGTCTCAGTGAAGTCCCTGTGAAGTCCCAGTGAAGTCCAGTGAAGTCCAGTGAAGTCCCAGTGAAGTCCAGTGAAGTCCAGTGAAGTCTCAGTGAAAGCACTGTGTGTATTTGTTGCTTTTTTAAGCGGATCTGAGACTCTTTTATCTTCTTTTCCGGAGATCCTTCTCACAAAAGCATCTCACTATGACGGCCGTCATTAAAAACCCATGAGCGATGCTTGCCCTACTGTAGAAAGGTCGTTCGACAAAGATGCAAGATGTAAAGATGTAAAATCCCTTTGTGTGGCTTCCAGCTGGAATACTGATAACTAGTGCTGGAGCCAGAGAGCCACAGAGCCACAGAGCCACGGAGCCACGGAGCCACAGAGCCACGGAGCCACAGTGCCACGGAGCCACAGAGCCAGAGGAAGATCAGTCTGTCCACTCACATGGACTCAGAGACACATCAAGGCCAGTGAGTGGAAAAACAAGGTGGGTGTTTCTAATATAGTGGCCAGTGAGTGGAAAAACAAGGTGGGTGTTTCTAATATAGTGGCCAGCGAATGGAAGTACAAGGTAGGTGTTTCTAATAAAGTGGCCAGCCAGTGGAAGCACAAGGTGGGTGTTTCTAATAAAGTGACCAGTAAGTGGAAGCACAAGGTGGGTGTTTCTAATAAAGTGGCCAGCCAGTGGAATCACAAGGTAGGTGTTTCTAATAAAGTGGCCAGCCAGTGGAAGCACAAGGTGGGTGTTTCTAAGGTGTAAGTTAAATGAAGGTGTGTGAAATCAGCAGTGCAGCACTGGCAAGTGTGAAATACACGGATGACAACCCACACACACACACACACACACACACACACATACACACACACACACATACACACACACACATACTCTCTCTCTTCCTTCACGCCGTCTATTATTGATGTCAGCTCGTAGCCAGAGGGGTAGTCAAGCGAGCGCTCTCGTAGAACAGAGAACTCAGCACTCACTCACACACACACACACACACACACACACACTTTCACATCACATATTAAACTTATTGACTGTCTGTCCTTTCACACACAGAGGAAAACCTGCAGGCCGCTGTTTCCTCCACAGCGTTTTTTTCATTCTCACTGTAACTCAAACCAAACCAATTATTCAGCACACGCTACGTGTCCAAAAGATTGTGGACACCCCTTCTAATCTACTTTAAGCTGCACCCATTGCTGACACCGATGTGCAAACGCACACACACACACACACACACACACACAGCTTGTCTAGTTCTTGTGGAGGAGTACTGCCAATAGAATAGCAGACAACCATCAGCCTTTTGGCATCACGCCAGGCGTGACAGTTACTTCCCTTGATTTTGTAAGAAACAATATATGAGCAGGTGTCCCAATACTTTTGCCCAGTTAGTATAGCATGATGATGGCCCAACCACTATGCAATTCCATAGTGACCACTTGGTGACTACATATCAACCACCTGGGATTGCATAGCAAACATCTTGGATACCATAGCAACTGGCTAGCTGTCAACTGGCAACTACTATGCAACTCCATTGGAGCCATCCAGAATATCATAGTAACCACCTGGGATACCATTGCAACTCCAAAGCAGTCAACTGGGATACCATAGTAACCATCATGGATTCCATTGCAAGTCCACAGCTGGGATACCATAGTAACTGCCTAGCAACCACTAAGCAACTCCATAGCAACCACTAAGGAACTCTATAGGATCCATCCAGGATATCATAGTAACCAGCTGGGATACCATTGCAACTCCATAACACTCACCTGGGATATTTAAGTAACTGCCTAGCAACCCCTTAGCAACTCCATATAATCCACACAGGATATCATAGTAACCACCTGGGATACCGTTGCAACTCCATAGCAGTCACCTGATATATGATATCCATCCAGGATATCATAGTAACTGCCTAGCAACCACTTAGCAACTCCATAGCAACCACTAAGCAACTCTATAGGATCCACCCAGGATACCATAATAGCCACCTGGGATACCATTGCAGCTCGAGAGCAACCACCTAGCAACCACCTGGGCTAGCACAGCAACAGTTAGTGACATATGTAGGACATCTCGAAGACCCCGGGTGACCTGTGTTCAGGCAAATTCAGAGAAGTGGTCCTGACACGTGAGGCCTTCAGCTCTGCTCATGAGACTGCAACCAATAAGAGAGCTTGTTTAGCTGCATCCATACTGATACCACCGAGAAAACACGTGATCAGCGCTGTGAGATTAGTACTATTACTGTTACCGTGTGTTACCATGTTTGTTACCATGACCTTTCATATTATTTCATGCAGGTTGATTCCACTAGACAGCGCTGTACTGATTTCCTGTTATTGCTATCTAAGCAATCTGGAACTTTCCTTTTAAGCATAAATCCCCTTTAAATGGGTGGCTGACCTTCAAGGAATACTTCACACAAAAATGCTAACGTGGCTAACAGTGAGCGACAGAATTCCAGTGGGACCCGTTAGCAGGAGTTCATGTACATTATGCCAATGTCCTTCCTCTTACTCACACTGAACAGTACAAAACCCTGCATATCAGCGGGACAGGCAGGGGTGCTTTAAACCTACCGCAACTGAATGCTAAAAAATAAGTTATTAGAAAATGTATGAACTAATTAACCAATAACTATAACTATTTGGGCTAAAAACCTTGAGAATAAATCAATAAATGAAGTACATTAACCTCTGCTAAGAAAGAAGAAAGTGAGGGAATAAATACTGTAAATAAAGTTGTGTAAAATAAGTATTTAGGTACGTAAGTAATTACCTAATCAGAGCTGCACAAATTTTAATACTTCAATAAAGCAGTTTGGCAAAGTAGTTAACACTCTGACCTGTCCTACTTTATTTACATTTGCTTGTTAAGGTCAACGGTGTATTTTGATTTTTTTCTGTATTTTAATACTTACAATTCATTCTTTTCCATTTCAATAATTGATGTATACTGTATATTTGTAGATTTTTAGAACATTTGTAATGCTTTATTTTGATTAGCTAGAACTTGATTGACAGTGTATTATTATATAGTGTTATATATTTGTATTAATTTTTATATTTTAATACACTTTCAATACTCTATTTGAATTAGCTAAGATCAGGTTGACTGTTTATTTTCTATATTTTTATTACATTTTTAATTATTTATTTAATTTAGTTTGAAATAGGTTAACAGTATATTTTTATATATATTTGTATATATTTTAGAACAATTACAATATTATATTTGAATTAACCAGAACTAGATTAACAGTATATATTTAAATATATGTTATATATTTTAGTCCAATATCAATATGATATTTGAATTAACCAGAACTAGGTTAACAGTAAATTTTTTATATATTTGTATATATTTTAGAACAATGTCAATGTGAAATTTGAAATAGCTAGAACTAGATTAACAGTATATATTTTATATATTTTATTTTTATAGAACACTTTGGATACTTTATTTAAATGAGCTGGAACTAAGTTAACAGTGTATATTTTAATATATGTGATATAGTTTAGAACAATTTCAGTATTTCTGAATTAGCTAGAACTAAAGTAACAGTAATTATATATAGATTTATATATATATATATATAAATATATTATAGAGCACTTTAGATACTTTATTGATATTAGCTAGAACAAATTTTACTGCATATGTTTATATATATTTTAGATATTTTTTATTTATTTAAAACATCCCTCTATACAGTGGTCCTGGTTCTTTCCACAGTTCCCCTGAACTGACATTTCTTATTAAAAGCCCACACAGTAGAAACCGCAGGCCGGAAGCGCAGTGCAGTGAACCTCATTTATAAACAGTATATTACCAGTTTTGACAAAGACCCATGACCAGACATGACCAGTCGATCCCTGCCTTCAATATAGCCAAAAGCGTTCTACTGTCACCTGCTACTGGACTGAAAGTGTGGGTGCATTCGCTTGCTGGAGGTGCCTGTCCTTCTGTCCCGTCAGGAGACAGGGCCGCTAACCTCCTCAGACACATTAATTATCCCATGTCCGTGTTCTTCACGCAGACCTGAGCAGGCAGGCAGGCAGGCAGGCGCTCTTACACACTCCTCTCACACTCCTCACTCTGCCTGTGCAGATTAAAGGGGACAGTGGGATCGCAGGCGAGTCCCTGGGTGCTGAGCGAGTGTGTACGCCTCAGCTGTCCCGAGGGAGTTAACACTCTGACATCCACCTCCAGTGACTGAAGGAAGACTAGCAAGTGAAAGAGAGATAAATGAGAGCAGCGATGAGGTGTGTGTGAGTGTGGACGGCCTGGCGGGTCAGAGGATCTACCCTCCAGTCCAGCTGAAGGGCAGCTTAGAGCACACACAGTATCACAAGACTGATATCAGAAGATGGGCAACCTCACCCCCCCCCCCCCCCTCCACTACCCCCCAACTAACCAGACCAGACAGCTTCGTCCGCTGTGGTCGATAAGTAGCAAGCCCTTAGCAACCATCTGGGATACCGTAGCAACAATTTAGCAACCAACTAGGACCATCATAGCTACCACCAAGTGATCATCAAAGCAACCACCTAGCAACATCATAGTAACCACCTATCAAATACACTACATGGGCAAAAGTTTTGGGACACCTTGTGTTTCTACTTACTGGCCACTTTATTAGAAACACCTACCTTGTATGTCCACTGGCTGGCCACTTTATTAGAAACACCTATATCCTTGTGCTTCCACTCACTGGCCACTTTATTAGAAACACCTATATCCTTGTGTTTCCACTCTCTGGACACTTTATTAGAAACACCCACCTTGTATGTCCACTCGCTGGCCACTTTATTAGAAACACCTATATCCTTGTGCTTCCACTCACTGGCCACTTTATTAGAAACACCTATATCCTTGTGTTTCCACTCTCTGGACACTTTATTAGAAACACCCACCTTGTATGTCCACTCGCTGGCCACTTTATTAGAAAGACCTATATCCTTGTGCTTCCACTCACTGGCCACTTTATTAGAAACACCTATATCCTTGTGCTTCCACTCACTGGCCACTTTATTAGAAACACCTATATCCTTGTGCTTCCACTCACTGGCCACTTTATTTGAAACACCTATATCCTTGCGCTTCCACTCACTGGCCACTTTATTAGAAACATTGACCTTGTGCATCCACTCACTGGCCACTTTATTAGAAACACCTATATCCTTGTGCTTCCACTCACTGGCCACTTTATTAGAAAGACCTATATCCTTGTGCTTCCACTCACTGGCCACTTTATTAGAAACACCTATATCCTTGTGCTTCCACTCACTGGCCACTTTATTAGAAACACCTATATCCTTGTGCTTCCACTCACTGGCCACTTTATTTGAAACACCTATATCCTTGCGCTTCCACTCACTGGCCACTTTATTAGAAACATTGACCTTGTGCATCCACTCACTGGCCACTTTATTAGAAACACCTATATCCTTGTGCTTCCACTCACTGGCCACTTTATTTGAAACACCCACCTTGTACTTTCACTCACTGGCCCCATAGGTCCCATGTTGGCCCCACGTATGGATGCCCACCAGGATTGTACACTGCACATTTTGCTTAGATGGGACCCATGTGAATTTAGGGTGGGCTCCAACAATGGGGCCCACCTGGAACCCACCTAGCCCACATTCCACCCATGTGAGCCCCACATGAGCATGTTGGCTGGGTAGTCTAAGGGTCCCTATACGACACCTGATACGAAAGGCAACAATCACCTTGGTGGGCCGTGAATTTGCATCATCCTTACCAGTAACGAGACCAAAGGGTTAGTACTCATACTATCAGTGCCCTCACGGTCTCCTCATAGCAGATGTTTCTTCACAGCGGAAACCTACAAAGGCTCCAGAAGGCCTCGACCAAAGGCTGTAATGTCAGTCGTCATTATCTGGACCACAGGCCAACAGCAGGCTACCTGAGGAGCCGCAATCATCTTAATGATCCTAATAAAGATAATGATAACACAGCCCAACACAAAGAGGCTTATTCACAATGTCCGCCCGCATCAGTGAACAGAGATGCCCGCTGCTACGCCTGCGTCCCCCCACCGCGGAGCTAATAATGCTAAGGAAATTATTGTTATTATCATTATCATTACTTGTCTCATGAGGACACCTAAACAAACAAACTGGATGGAGGGTAATAGCTGGAGCATTGTGTAAGCCTCGTGTTCTCCGAAGTGATATAAGAGGGAGTTCCTTCTATGGGACACAACCTTATTGTGTCGTGATGTGCTGAAGCAGGGACATATCATTAAAATTCAACAACGTCCAGTCACAGAATATGTCGTCAAGCAAAAGGTCCAGGACATCATAATGCCTAGCAATGACTAGCCTCATGATTCAGTGCCACATCCAGAAATCCACAACGTCCACATGTCCATGTGGGGACTGTATGGGTAGCCCAAGTGGCAACCAGAAGGTTTTGTCCATGGGTTCCATGTTGGCCCCCCAGCAGGCTCCCAGCAGGGTTGTACACTGCACATTGAGGCCTAGATGGGACCCATGTGAGCTTAGGGTGGGCTCTAATGATGGGCTTATTTGGGAAGCCCAACTGGGTCCCAGTAACAACACATGTAGAAACCCACTTAGAGCCCATGTCCACCTGGAACCCACCTAGCCCATGGTCCACCCATGTGAAACCACACAGGGGACAGGGGACATTGGTGTATTGACAACCAATGACTTGTTGGCTTGTTGGTTCCAGTGGTTCTTCAGGGACCCCCAGATGGTTGCATCATGGGTTGGAACACTGTCCCTTCTGTCCCTGTGAGGGTTGTGGGAGGTAACAACAGAGGACAGGGTTTTTCTCTGTGCAGATCCATGAAGGACAGCGTTTGAAACCATGACACTGCAGTTTTTGTACAACTGGACAGTTAGCGAATGGCCTGTGGGTGGACAGCGAGAGAGCGAGCAAGAGAGAGAGAGAGAAAGAGGGTTGTGAGGGGGTCGGACATAGCCTTTTGGGCACCACTGCTTTTTCTTTTTTTTTTTTTGCTTTGATGCAATGTGATCCAACACACACACACACACGCCCACTGTCCGGTCCACCTGACCTTTGACATGTCCACTAAAGGCCTTTGAGCGAATTGTCACATCTCGTCCAGTTTTGGGGGATGGCTGAACTTTTCCCCAAAGACTCAGCATATCCGTGTATCCCATTAGGCTTTGCACGTGTATGTTACCATGTGTTACTGCACTGGGACCAGTAAGGCTGTCCTAAAGACATGAACAGAGAGAGACAGAGTGAGATAGAGGGGACGGTGCGAGGGAGGTGAAGAGAAAAAGGAAGGTCCGGACGTCATTGAAAAACGAGAGCTAGCGTGAGCCATCGCTTACTGAATAGCAGCTATATTAGTCATGTGGGTGGACATGTGGGTGGACATAGATGGGACAAGAATGACAGATGATATTTAAAAAATCGGCACCCAAGACCATTCAGGTCACATTGAAGGGACACCAGAGGACATGATTCTTCAGGGAACCAAATATGGATCTGGTGAGCCAACATGCTAATGTGGGGCTGACATGGGTGGAACGTGGTCTAGGTGGGTTCCAGGTGGGCATGGGCTCTGAGTGGGTTTCTACATGTGGTGTTACTTCCCAAATGGTCCCCCATCTCTGGTGGGACCTTGGTGGGCATCCCAGATGGTCCCCAAGCACTGTTCCATCCCAGACAACATGCCCATGTGGGGCCTGTTTGGGTAACCCAACTGGCAACCAGGAATTTTTGTCCATGGGTTCCATGGTGGCCCCAAATATGGATGCCCACCAAACCTTGGAACCCTTGGTGGTGGCAACTCTTTTAGGAACCTGTGTGAACAAAATCCCTGAACTTTCAGAGTCTGGACCAACATGAACTCCAGTCCTAGAGGGTCAGGCTCCAGCACAGTGTGATGGTTCCCTCATGAGTTCTCCAGAAATCTCCAAACTCTACAGTGCTAGACACCATCCCCCCAGGACCAGAGTGGTGCACTATGTCCTAAGAGAAGACGAAGGAGCTTGCAGAGGAGCTTCCACCAGATGTTGGGACAATAAGATGATGCAAGACGCAAGAGTGTGTTGTCGTGGTGCCTCGGGCCTCAGACTGTCCAGGACCTGGCTGTCCCATCAAGGAGTCCAATCAAACATGGACTTCCAGAGACCAAAAGGGGAGCTAGTGATCGTCCAGTCCCAGAAAACCTCTTGTCTTGGGGGCTTGGAGACAAGGTCAACTCCCCCCGTGGGAACTGTCTCAGAGCTTTTGTTTGTTGATCTTCAGAAGGCAGCCGAGCAAGCCAAGGCTAAAGTCGCCGCAGGAGGTTGGGGATGGAGTGTGAGTGCTTGCAGTGGGGGGGGGGGGGGGGGGGGGGGGGGGGGGGGACGAGGGGCATTCTCAGGGGCAATTAGAAGAAAGACCCTTGATTCCTAACTGATTGAGGAGATTTGTCCACATGGAAGAACGTCCTGATTGAATGGTTCATGTGTGGTCGATCAGCCAAAACTTCAAGTCTCACAGCCGGGTCACAGAAATGTCCAAATGCTCCGGCTGGACATGGGTCACATGGGTCCCTTCTAGGCCCTGTATGCAGTGTATAACCCAGTTAGAGCCCATGTTTAACCCCCTCCTGGTCCTATCGCTGACCTTAGTAGTCAACCATATGTGGGACCAACGTGGACCCCAAGTCCAAAGTACCCATACAGGCCCCACATGGACATGGGATCAGACCCCTTTGTCTGAAGAACCTGCTGCATGATCTTTACTTACCCCCTTGTTAATGTCAGCTGAAGCTGCTCTCCTCACTGTAGCGTCGTACCCAAGCAGGGACCTTGCGGATGACAGCGGAACAAGCCTTCCCGCCGCGCTCTCCCGCCGCGTGCCCGTGTGAGGAGGATCTGTATTCATTTCCAATCCCCCTCCAGTCTTCTCCCGCTCTCATTTTCTCAGCCATATCCTCCCGAGTCGTATGTAAATCGTTTAATACATATTCTATCACTTACTGTCAGATTAGGGATGGATCAGGTCTTAGCACAGAGATCCAGGGGTGACTTTGGCGGCGTCTTTTCTGCAAAGGAACAACGGGAAAGACAAAGGAGATTAGGACTAAAAGTTTCCCTCATCTGTTTGATCCCTTTCCTCCCTGTTTCCCCACCATCTCAGGGCTGTAAGCCAATCGCCAGCTGGTGGTTTGCCACATAGAATCGCGGCCGTATGCTACGTGGCTCACTGCGCTTCGTCCTTGCCTCATGAACGAGGAGACCAGGGTTCAGCACCTTCTGCGAGTGGACTGACCCATGTGGTTACAGCACTGGGTTATTAATCACAGGGGTGTGGGTTCAATACCCAGGATTGCTAAGATGCCACTGTTGGGCATTTGCCTCTACTGCAGTAGAGTGGAGTCCTGAGTGTCCTGTTGTGTTGCTAGCTGACTCGTCCTTGCTTGTAACATCATGCAGATGGACAGGAATTACCTGGGCGTGATCAACTCAAGTCTGTGTAAATTTGATTAGCATCATTAGCATGATGTGTTAGCATACCCTGACCTCTAGCCTGGATTATCTCGGAAACAGCAGACCGAGCAAGGGCAACCTTTGTGCATGGATGGGTGTACACTCACTGGCCAGTAAGTGGAAGCACAAGGTAAGTGTTTCTAATAAAGTGGCCAGTGAGTGGGAATAGCACAAGGTGGGTGTTTCTAATAAAGTGGCCAGTGAGTGGAAGTAGCACAAGGTGGGTGTTTCTGATAAAGTGGCCAGTGAGGGGAAGGAGCACAAGGTGAGTGTTTCTGATAAAGTGGCCAGTGAGGGGAAGGAGCACAAGGTGGGTGTTTCTGATAAAGTGGCCAGTGAGGGTTATATATTACAGTAAGTAATTGGGGATAGCTGAGATTAGGATGAAGGTAATATATGTGGCTGGAAATTGAGGACTGTCTGTATCTAAACTTCATCCTTAAATAATATAAATATGAAATTTGATCATTTATTAATGCTGGATTTTATATGATATTCAAATACGACTCAGATAAATCTGAGCTCTTACTGCGTTTTATTGGTTATATGCAAACACACCGCTATAAGATCAGCAATTATGCGTCTGCAGGCTTCAGCCACATCAGCGTTGCCTGTCCAAAAGTTTGTGGACACCTGTTCTAACTGGAAATTAGAATTAGGGACACATTTCACAGCCGTTGCACAGCAGTAGAACTGCATCCCATCCGAGGCAGTGATCCCACACTCACACCTTGGCAATAGGCACCTCAGCTGTAAATGAAAGGGAGGAGAAGACCCTTCACACCCTTCTCCCCCACTTCCTGCCGGTTCTGGGGGTCGAAATGGTGACCTTCTGGTCTCTAGCTTGCTTTGCTAAGGCTTCCTCCTTCAAAAACTAGTAGAAAAGAAAACCCATGATACAACCTTTATTAATACCCTTCAATTCAGAAGAGGCAAGAAACGAGCAGGTGTCCCAATACTTTTGTCCTTTTAGTTTATAAAGGATCTGTTGTAACGACGCGATGTCAAACAGCAAGGCTGCTGTGTACCATGCTGTCAGGACTGGACTGGACTGCGGGCCGATTAAGGGCTAGTAAGAGCTGTCCTTGCATGGCAGTCTGTGAGTGTGTGTGAGAGGGAGAGAGAGAGAGAGAG